>NW_017307884.1:316158-325681 GCF_000935625.1 Nanorana parkeri
AGGTGAGAATGCCCCCCCCCCCCTTTTTTTCGTCAGCTACAACTAAATGTGGTAAAAACAAATTGCTTTTTTGGATGTATTTAACCTCACTTTAGTAAATCATCTCCTTCTGCTGAACAGTTACTGCACATTCGACATCACCTCAATTTGTACGTTATTCAGGCAGTCCTAGATTTTAATATCTAAATATCTAGGCTTTTATTGTTGGTCCCTCCTTTTACAAATGCTAATTACAAGGCTGTCATGCTGATCCAATGTCTTTAACAGTGATGTGCAAGGACTTGATATGAACCCAAGTTCTCCCAAGTCCACGCAAAACTGTAAATTACACCAACCCCCAACCCGGCCTAAACAGTTGCGGCAGAGGCATTTCCCACCCCAGAGCTACATGTCACAAAGGGGTGGGAAATGCCTCTGCCACAACTGATGGGGAGTTGTCAGTCTCTATTTTGTGTAACTCAGACTAACTGGATTCTCACCAAGCCCTCGCACCTCAGTCTTCAATATTTTGAGTCATTGATCCAGAACAAGTATGTAGATCCATTGTTTTGACTTCACTCTATAGTTTTGCTTCATGCTTGTTCTATGTCAAGAAGTCAGAAAGTATTGAAACCAGAAACAGCCAAGCAACTAGTTTATTCAAAAAGAAGTGATCAAAGAAAACCTACATATTTGTCTCAGCTGAAATTCCTATAACCTCACATTACTTTCCAATTTTTAAATTAGGCACAGTGAACTGCAGTTAGACGTTTTGTGAGATGTCAGTTTCAGTTGCAGTTGGTGTTTGAGACCACATACTGTAAGGCCTAATTCATACTTGCATTTAGGGGTGTAGGGCAGTGGGCAGGATTAAGGATTGCAGTTTGGCAATCTGCCACTAGATGTCCCCATAAGTAAAAGTGAGTGACTGAGGAAGTTTAAGGTAGCTCTGCCCTGAGGGAGCTCTATGGTCCAGGGCTGAGCCATATATATAGTTTTAGGTGGGGGAACTGCCCAGGATAGCAGTTGACAGCACAGGAGAGTGCAGAGGAATTTTTAAAAGTAGAAGGCTGGTCCATGGGAAGGCACAGGACCAGGCTTGCTACCATGTAGTCGCTGTGAAAATCTGTCAGCTTCCCCTAGGGGGGAGAGCAAAGGAGGGCAGGAGCAGCACGAACCTTATGGGACTACTCATATGCCTTTAGGATGCAGGACTCTGGGCAATACCTTTTCATTGACTCTGGGCTATACCTTGTCTACCCTCCTCTCTGCTATCGTTGGTAACTATACTGTGTGTTTGAACAAATGATGTGCCGTCATCAGCAACTGTGATGATTGAAGCAGGTATTATATTGTATATAAGTGGAAATTGTATGTAAAAGTTTTAAGTCTCCTTGTGTGTGGACTTATCCTTTCTTCAACCTCTAAGTTGGGGGGGTTCTCCAGAAAGCGAGCATGTGGGGGGCTGGACTGCTGCAGTATCAACTAAGACTGCATGTGGGGAGAGAACATGGCAATACTGGTCAGGCCAGGCACAGGTTACTCTTAGAGGTGGGCCCTGTTATGAAGGGGCGACATGCAGTGATTACGCCTGAGGCCAAGAGTACCTTGAGAGCCCTGTGTTCAAAATATTCCAGGGGATCTGAGCCACTACAAAGGCAGCCAGGGAAACAAAGAGTTAATGCCAAATTGAATGGATGCCTAGTGCCGTACAGCTAAAACACGTGAAAAGCATGCAGTCCAGCACACGACCACAGCTGTTTTTACTAGCAACAGGCGCAGACATTGAATTTATCCATGGGACTCAGTGGGGCTGATGCGAACAGCTGTCTTAGGGAATCAAGAAGGAACTTTTCACCCTCTTACCTTCTATATTTAAGGAATACTTAAGGGAACTGAAAAAGTGGCTAAGGAACTGGTGTAGGAAAGAGGAGTTTGGGGTCATGGAGAACTGGGCTGACTTTTCAGCTGGTTACCGGCTCTACAGCAGAAAGCCCATCTCTACAGCAGAAAGCCCATCTCTGCTGTAGAGCCGGCATGTAAATGGGGAAGGTACAGCACTTTTGGGGAGAAAATGGTTCAAAGACTGGTGGAACTTTTAAACTAGAATATGGGGGAGGGAATAAAAATGGGTAAAATAAATGGAGAGTAAGGTGCTACAGGGGCAATAAATATAGAGGGCTGTAATATAAGGGGGGACAGAGGGCTCACTCTGTTCAATCTACTTAGTCAGATACAGGATTTAGTTGCACTTCAGCAATGAGTAATAATAGAACTCAAACCACTAGCACCAAACTAAAATGTATGTACACGAATGCTAGAAGTTTAGCAAACAAATTGGAGGTGCTCGAACTTATGCTACTCGAAGGGGACTTTGATATAGTGGGAATAACAGAAACTTGGCTAGACAGCACACATGGCTGGGCAACTAATGTACAAGGATACAACCTGTTTAGGAGGGACAGGGTTGGTAGGGGGGAGGGGTATGCGCATATGTAAAAAGCAATCTAACTGTGCACATACCAGATGCCCTCACGACAGAGAGTTGCGATGGTGTTGAGTCTTTGTGGCTAGAAGTAGATAAGATTGAAGCAAGTTGTTAACTAATTTGTGGGCGTGTGTTATAAACTCCAGAACATAAGGGAGGGGGAGGAAGGAGGCCTGCCTACATTCACAAATAGAAATAGCTGGGTAGCAGGGAAATGTTGTTATCACGGGTGACTTCAATTATCCGGATATTGATTGGCCACATGTAACCGCTCAATCAACAAAGGCTGGCCGTTTCCTAAACCTGTTGTGGGACAATTTCATGGATCAGATGGTAAATGTCCCAACCAGGAAAAATGCAATTCTAGATGTATTAATTTAAATGCTGCAGGCCAAGTAGCAAGCTGGCTTAGTTATCCAATCCACCACCTCTTCTGTATGTTGTGGCTGAAGAACACGGCCAGCACCAGATAAAAAGGACAAGCGCACCCTGCCTGCAGGGGATGCACCACGTACATGAGGACAACCACGACTTTGGCCTGTGGACACAGAAGCTGCTTGCCCTCTTATTGCTGAATGGGAGCGTCTGCCTCTCCTTGGACAGGCTCAGGGGACCTTGGCTTTTCTTTACCCATGTCAGTGGCTGCTGATAAAGGATGCATGCACTGTATTGTCACCATTTGAGGAGGTGACGAGGATGGTGAGGCGGAACAATGCATGCATCAGTGAAAATATCCCTCTTGTGTTCCTGCTGGAGCATACTCTGCAGGTTATTATGGATAGGGCACTTGAGGCAGGACAGCGGGAGGAAGAGGAGGACTTCCTTACCTCTCAAGGCCCCCTTTACGCAGAAACCATTCCTGCGGGTCCACAGATCACACAAGAGGAGGAGGATTATGGCAGCCGTGGGGGCATTGAAGCAGAGGATGACATAGGACAGTCTTCAATGGAGGGTTTTCTGTCCCCAGAAACCCAAGGAGTAGTACGTGACTGGGAGGAGGTAGTGCAAGATAGTGTTATCCTCAGTGACCCTGAAGACTCGGAATCTCATGCCTCCTCAAACTTACGGTGCATGGGCTCCCTTTATCCTGTAAAGCCTGAGAAACTACCCCAGAATTCGTGATATCAAGGAGAGGGATCATTACTGGTTGGCAACCCTTCTTGATCCACGTTACAATCGTAACGTTGCAGAGCTCATCCTGCCCTCACAAAGGTAGTACAGGATGAAAACTTGAGGACGCTTTGAAGAGAAACTTGTGTTACACCTTTCCAGACACTGGTAGGTTACCAAGTCACGAAAGAGGTGCTTCTGAGGCTTCAGTTGATCAAAGGAAGAGCGGTGGAAAAGGGGGCCACTTGACTGATGCCTTTAGAAATGTTTTCAGTTCTCAGTGCCCAGGGATGTTAACTTTAGCCACCCATCGGCAGCGTCTGCATCATATGGTGCAGGATTACCTAGGGGCAAGAGCAGACCTGGAGAGCTTTCCAGCAGATGATCCACTGGCTTACTGGGTCTTGAGAATGAATCACTGGCCAGAACTTAGCCAATATGCCATGGAGCTACTGGGCTGCCCTGTATCCAGTGTGCTTTCCGAGAGGACGTTCAGTGCTGCTTGAGGTTTTGTGACAGATAAAAGAGTGCGTCTGTCAAAAGACTCCGTTGACCGGCTGGCATTTATCAAAATGAATCAATCCTGGATCAGCAGCAGCTATCAATGCCCTGATGCAGATGTCACCGAACAAATTTGTCAGGGATCGGGGATCTCTGGAAGACTGCCTAGGCTGCCTAACTGTGTGGGCAATTATTCCATCTTCAAGTAATATTCTTGGTGTAGTGCACCACCAACGACCAAGGCCCAATTTTTCCACACCCGCATGTGACGGGTCCATATCATTTAAATATTTTACAGCAGGGTCCAATCCTGCACTCTTCAAGAATAACTTTGTATGGTTATGGTGTGAAGGCAGTTGCCGACACAAAAGGCCCAATAAAGGCTCAATTTTTGTAAAAAAAATTTTGGTGCACCTGTGTGACAGGTGCATATAATTTGAATATTTTACAGCAGGGTCCAATCCTGCACTCATCAAGAATAACTCTGAAGGGTTACGGTGTGTCAAGATTTGCGCACTGGAGCACCAAGAATTGTAAACTCGGGGACAGTGTGACCGCACAACAAACGTAGGTGTCCCAGAGTCATAGTTACATAGTTACATAGTATTTGGGGTTGAATAAAGACATACGTCCATCAAGTCCAACCCATATAGGTCCACGCATCATCTCATTCTTAGGGATACTGGTATCCCTGGATATTACGGTCCCTCAAGAAATTGTCCAAACGTTTCTTGAACAAATCTACACTCTTGGCTGAAATCACTGCCGATGGCAGTGAGTTCCAGACCTTAACCGCTCTTACTGTAAAGAACCCTCTTCGCCCATTGTGCTGGAATTTTTTCTCCACCAACTTTAGGTGGTGGCCTCTAGTCTTTGTAATGGAGTTAATCTCAAACAGTTTGTTGCCAATGTTGCTGTCACCATTGAACATCTTGTACATGAAAATCATATCCCCCCTTAATCTCCTTAATTCCAGCATAAACATGTTTAAGGTCAGAAGCCTTGTCTCATAGCTATGGTCCTCCATTCCCCTAATTAGTTTTGTTGCCCTCCGCTGGACTCTCTCCAGTTCAAGGACATCCCTTCTCAGTACCGGCGACCAAAACTGGACCGCGTACTCCAGATGTGGCCGAACCAACGATCTATATAGAGGCACAATTATAGACTTGTCCCTGCAATACATCCCCTTCTTAATACAGGACAAGACCCTGCTAGCTTTGTTTACCGCAGCTTGGCACTGCAAGCTACCATTCAGTTTGTGGTCTACAATGACCCCCAAATCTTTTTCTATTTCTGACTTCCCTAGCGGCATACCCATGATTATATAGCCTATTTGTTTATTTTTATGTCCAAAGTACATTACTTTGCATTTATCGACATTAAACCTCATCTGCCATAGTATTGCCCAGGATTGTCGCAGGATCTAAGGAGCCACCTGGTCTTCAGCAGAGCCACTGATGGTGTGGATGTTGAGCTGCGGGGCAGCTCCCAGGTTGCGGCTCTCTGACACTGGACAAGACACAGGGTGCATACAGCATACGAGGTATAGAAAACCGGCACTAGAGGGAAGATGCAGGGAACATGCGTGACACAGGGAGCAGATAACAAAAGGGAACACACAACAGTTGTACCCACAGAGACAAGAGATACACAGGAACAGAAGAGGGGAATGCACAGGAGAAAGGAGGGAGGTGCACAATAGTGCAGAGCAAAAAAATCACAGGAAGCAGGAGACAACTACAAAACAGAGCAGAAAACAATGCTGTGGAGAGAACTCATTGCAAAACAGAGGGAATGCAAGAGCACAGCAGGAAGGGAACAATGAAAACAACAGGAGCAAGCAAAGACCCAAAATACAAGGTATACTCAAACAGCAAAAAAAACAGAGGGATGCACAAGCCTTTTAACACCTAGGTTCAGGGTGGATTGACAGGAAACCGAGCAGTTCGGACACAAGGCAAAACCCGGCGCCAGATCAATTTACAAGGAACTGTGACACGGTGTGAAGACACCTCCTACACCAAAGGCCCAATTTTAAAGCACCTGTTGCTACTTTCATCCAATGTCTGCAAAAGAGGCACCAGAATTTATCCAAAAAATCTTTAACCTTGTTCCGAGTGTCCTAAAATGTGGCCTCTTCATACAGGCTGCCTCCCCAAGCAGTTGTGGAAAACCAATTACCGGCAATTTAAATGTCTTTTTTTTTCTTTTTAAATGTCACTTTTTGCTGCAGCAGGTTCTATACATTGTACAGATCCGCCACTTCACAGGCAATTTAAGGGGACCCCCCAGGCACCATATTTAAAAGATTTTTTCATTGTTATTCTTACCCTTTAAGTGATGTAAAAATCACTGCTCCTTTAAAAACATTTTTTTTTTTATTGATTCCTGTCCCCCAGGGCAGTACCCGGATCTCCATACTCTTTTTATGGCCAATAACTAGCAAATAAGCCCTCTTAAAGGGGGCAATTGTTTCTGAAAGTTCTACCCCCATTGACTTGCATTGAGTTTGAACTTTTTGGATGTTCTAAAATTCGAATTCGAACCGAACTCGATGCCTGTTCAGCACATCACTAGTCCCAATACCACTTTTTCAAGACCAAGTATAAGTACTTTCCCTCAGGTACTTGCCGACACCAAATACTGATGCTTTTTGTGACATTTTTCTAAAACAATACAGACCAATGATTTTAGGGCAGTTTCTCACTAGTGATGAGCCGAGTCCGAGTTTGGTTCGAATATCGAGCACAACGCTATTTCTCATCAGGGCTGCGTACATATCTCACCAGTGCTGAATACACAACATGTCCCCAGAGCTAAATACAGATCTCACCAGGCTGCGATCTCCCCTGGGTGGCATGTGGATCTCTCCAGGGCTCTGCGAGCAGTGGCTATATTGATCGGGCAGGTGTAGGTGGGAGAAGTGGAAGAACACTGGCCTGAACTGGTGGGTGGAGAGCAGGTGCTGGCTCTGGGGCTATATACTGTGCAGGGTGGGGCTGTCCATGGTTTTGCCTGCTCCTAGGAGGAGGAGATAAAGAACCGGACAGGCACTGCCAAGGACAGCTACTGCCAGGTCCCTGTGATAATATGTCAACTTGCCTTCTCTGATGGATCTCAACTGCGGATACACAGGTCAGTGGTATTTGCAGGTAATGGGTTTGAGTCCTGTAATACATTATACAGCCGAACAATAAAGTCACTGAGGAAATGCATGCAACGCAGGTAATGGTCTGGAAACCTGAATTACATCATACAGGAGTACAATACAGTCACTGTGGCAATGATGATGCATGGAACGCAGGTAAGGATATGAGAAAGCATCCCAGCGCAGCGGCCGGGACATACAGCTGTCACAGAGTTTACTGTGATGCAGTGTAAAAAACCGGCACAAGTACTATGCCGTTTTTTTTACACTGAACGCAGTAAACTGTGTGACAGCTGTATGTCCCGGCCGCTGTGCGGGGATCATAGGCTTCAAACACCACCCGCCCCCTCCCCCATTACTCTGAAAAGCAGATTACTCTGAGGAGGAAATCTCCATTGACGGCTCTGCTCTGCCTCCGCCCTCCTTTGCTTGCTATAGGCTGGGAGGGAGAGTGCAGCACCATCATTGGCTGCCTGGCTTGTTTCAGCAGAGCGGGAAGGCGCCTTCAGGGGAGACACAACAAGGCTGCTGGGGGCTTCACATGGAGCAGACATGGTCCCTTTTCTTACACCGCTGATCTCCGCGCTGCGTCACTTAACTGACCTCCACACTGCGTCACATTACTGACCTCCGCACTGCGTCACTTAACTGACCTCCACACTGCGTCACATTACTGACCTCCGCACTGCATCACAACCAACCACTAGTAGTGAGGGGTTTAATGATAACCGTGGCAATATGCTGTATCTGTTGTCTCTGTGACTAGGTGAACTTTCGCTGACCCACTGAGCAGTGCTTGCATTCAAGTGGCGCCCATCTGTGCTATACCCTGGATACACCACTGCAGCCGGGCGACTGCTATAGGGACACTCATGTCCTCAAAGCAGTGACTGTCCCCAGGAAACTGGAATAGATGGTAACCATACCTTTAGGCTTTCTCAATCTTGTTGAAAACTTTGTACACAGCTATCCAAAAGGCAGACAGGGAAGGATAGAAAGGGGGATGAGTCACTGATTTGAGTAAATGTCAGCATTGGCTAATACAGTAATAAAACAAGGTCTATACAAAATGGTGGCTAAGGAGATACAGGACAACATTTGGAAAAAAGCCTAGAGCTCCACCTGCTAATCCTTACTACTACACCCTAGGAGAAAACCAGAAGCCCACTGGGACTGATATTTAACACGCACATGTGCCCAGTTTACGAACATTAAACTATTTACATATTATTAACAATCAGCAAAATACCTTTAAAGTAAGCCCTGACTTCTCATGTGCTGCATCGTAATTAATTTTCAAAGCTCCTCAAAGATCACAACAGACTATAAAAATAGGTTTTACACCATTTCTAAAGGTGCCCATACACTGCTCGATTCTCGTACAAAAATCGGGCGAAATCCTGCGATCGTACGAGAATCGAGCAGTGTGAACTAAAACGTGCGACCGTTTCTACTGTACGGTCGCACGTCTTTTTTTGAGGAAAACTTGTAAGGTGTATGGGCACCTTAACAGTTTACAAATGAGTTGGTAGGATGCCAAGATTATTTTACAATAGAAAGTAATAGAAGTACTAAGATTTCAGTGCCTCTGTTGTGATCTTTAAGGATTCATTTCTCCATAATGCCTATAGCTACAGAGGTGAAGAAATTATTCCTCAAAGTGTTTTTCTGTTTTTTGTAAATATTTCAATGTGTATAGTCTGGGCATGGGTTTCCTTTAGCTATCTATCATAAAATATTTTCAGTGTATTTTTTTGGTTTAAACTTACATTACTATAGATAGTGCGAAACATACTACAAGTTCATTTTAAACCAGTACCTGCCTAAAGTGGTCAGAAAATTAGCATGCAGTGTTGTAGATTTCCGCATGTGAATAATTAATTAGGGAGAAACTTGGAAGTAACCCATATATGTGAACCATTGTCACATGGAACAGCTTCACTGTCAGTACTGTCACAGATCAACATTGCAACTGATCAGTTACTTGTAGTTCTACTAACTTGTGTGGCATACACTACTGCACCTTTCTAATCACCTTGGGTGTTCCACGAGTGTATCCAGGGGTCACGTCCTCGAGTCTGATCTTGACATTCCCTTTATAAAGGTTAATGCATGAGACATTATATTATATGCATATATATTTCTATAGCTTCTTAGGTAAAATAAAAATCTAATATATAATAATAATGTACCATAATATATTATTTAATATATGATATTCCTATTAAAATATATATCATGATTAGAGATGGGCTTGACTCGCAGAGGGTTTATCGAATCCTGAATGAAATTTGTGA
>NW_017307884.1:325939-330791 GCF_000935625.1 Nanorana parkeri
GAAATTTGTGAAACCCGAACTCAGCAGATAATCTCATTGAAGTCTATGGGGGCAAGTATTGATCTCTTATACCAAATAATGGCCATTTTCAAGCCTAATAGAAAGCTTTTGTAAAAAAAAAAAAAAAAAAAAAGGCATAGCAAACTAAGCATTGCCATAGGGTGCCTGTGCCAATACCAAAGATTTTTAAAAAAATAGTGGCGACAGGATCCTGTGCATGCAGCCTTGAGGGCAACATGGAAAAAACACAACATTTTCTAACAGGTATGAGGGATCTCAAAGCTGTACGCTGTATTTCAGTATATCTATATCAACTAGGACCTCCTTTCCCCAATGCATACACTGCTCAAAAAAAGGAACACTTTTTAATCAGAGTATAGCATCAAGTCAAATAAACTCTGGGATATTGACCAGGTCAGTTAAGTAGCAGAGGCGGTTGTTAATCAGTTTCAGCTGCTTTGGTGTTAATGAAATTAACAGGTGCACTAGATGGGCAACAATGAGACAACCTCCAAAACAGGAATGGTTTTACACGTGGAGGCCTTTTCTGCCTGTTTTTCCACTAGTTTTGCATTTGGCTAGAGTCAGTGTCACTATTGGTATCATGAGGCGATACCTGGACCCTATAGAGGTTGCACAAGCATGCCATCAATACGTTCCATTGCCAAACGATTTGCTGTGTCTCCCAGCAAAGTCTCAAGAGCATGGAGGAGATTCCAGGACACAGCAGTTACTCTAGGAGAGCTGGTCAGGGCCGTAGAAGGTCCTTAACCCATCAGCAGAACCGGTATCTGCTCCTTTGTGCAAGGAGGAACAGGATGAGCACTGCCAGAGCCCTACAAAATGACCTCCAGCAGGCCACTGGTGTCAATGTCTCTGACCAAACAATCGGAAATAGACTTCATGAGGGTGGCCTGAGGGCCCAACTTCCTCTAGTGGGCCCTGTGCTCACTGCCCGGCACCGTGGAGGTCGGTTGGCATTTGCCATTGAACACCAGAATTAGCAGGTCCACCACTGGCGCCCTGTGCTTTTCACAGATGAGAGCAGGTTCAGCCTGAGCACATGTGACAGATGTGAAAGGGTCTGGAGAAGCCGTGGAGAACATTATGCTGTCTGTAACATTGTTCAGCATGACCGGTTTGGTGGTGGGTCAGTGATGGTCTGGGGAGGCATATCCATGGAGGGACACACAGACCTCTACAGGCTGGACAATGGCACCCTGTCTGCCATTAGGTATTGGACTGAAATCATTGGACCCATTGTCAGACCCTATGCTGGTGCAGTGGGTCCTGGGTTCCTCCTGGTGCAGGACAATGCCTGGCCTCATGTGGCGTGAGTATGAAGCCAGTTCCTAGAGGATGAAGGAATTGATACCACTGAATGGCCCCCACGCTCGCTTGACCTGAATCCAATAGACAACCTCTGGGACATTATGTCTTGGTCCATCCGACGCCGCCAGGTTGCACCTCATTCTGTTCAGAAGCTCGGTGATGCCCTGGTCCAGATCTGGGAGGAGATACCCTAGGACACCATCCATTGTCTCATTAGGAGCATGCCCCGAAGTTGTCAGGCATCCATACAAGCACGTGGGGGCCATACAAACTAATGAGTACCATTTTTTAGTTGCTGCAATGAAATGTCAACACAATGGACTAGCCATTTGTTCACTTTGATTGTTGGGGGTGTCTTTGAATTCAGGCCTCTGTAGGTTGATCATTTTTCATTTCCATCAAACGATGTGGCATATTTTTGTTCCTAACACATTACCCAGTCCAGTATAAAGTAGATATGCAGCATGATATTTTCCCCCATTGAGATCTGACGTGTTTTCAAAGTGTTCCTTTAATTTTTTTGAGCAGTTTATATTGTGCCACCTCCCTTTAAACTGTCTGTGCTTGGAGGAGACAGAATTGTTTGAGCACTCCATTTCACCCTTGTTACATGTGGAGCCATGCACATCTCTTGTTTTTTCAGGAGGTGGACTGGCAGTGACATGACTAAAAAGAGGAGATGGAGAGGGTGGGTTTGGCGCCTGTCATTGCTCTTGTGGTGGCGATGCTCCAGGCAGAGGAAAGCCACACCATGCTTTGAAGAGTCAGCAGCTGGTGCTTTCTGCAAGCTGGGCCCCAGTGAGCAGTGCAAATATGATGTGTCAGACTACACTTGGGTGCCAAAAAGGGGACAGCAGGACATCCTTTTAGGGCTTTATCACACCATGTCTGGAAAAGATCTGCAAACGCAGATGCGTTTTTGATGCGTTCCATTGCATTTTTTATTTTTAGCTTAAAATGGGCTTTCAGGTGCAGTCCAGTGCATTTCAGTACGTTTGCATGCATTTTTTATGCGTTTACATGTGTTTTGGTGCATTCTAGAGCAGAAAAAATAGTGCATGCAGCATTTTTTCCTCCGCACTTGAACAGACTACACTGGTGTGCACAGAGCCCCTGTAACACCCCAGGTTATGACAGTGCAAGGATCTCAGCTACAAATATGATGTGGAGAGTTTGTAGGTAGTGGGTAGCAGTATAATTCAAACAGTTCAGGCTTCTACCCAGGTTTGCAATTAGATGTTAAGTACTTAAGTATGGGAAGTGTTTCACAGGCAGACTCTTTAATAACACAGTGGATAGTAGTTACTAGTGTTTGGGAAGTGGTTCACAAGGCAGTCTCTTTGATAACACAGTAGAAAAGTGCTAGCGTTTGGGAAATGTTTCACAAGGCAGTTGCTTTGATAACACAGTAGATAATAAGCACTAGCATTTGGGAAAAGTTTCACAAGGCAGTCTCTTTGATAACACAGTGAATAATAAGCACTATTGTTTTAGAAGTGTTTCATAAGGCAGTCTCTTTGATAACACATTAGAAGTAGACAATAAGTGCTTGCGTTTGGGAAGTGGTTCACAGGCAGTCTCTCCTTATGAACAGGATCTGTCTCCATGTAGACTTGGTTCAGAGTCCTTAGCAGGGCTAGCAGAGCTCATTAGGTGTGTAATACAATCCATGCAATGAAGCTTGTCCAGCATGATGTGGGGAGAGATGCAACAGTGACACCCGTTGAAGTCTCAAGGGAAATGTCAAATCTGACTTAGAAAATTAAGGAGGAAAAGATATCTGGTGATGTATCAAATGACATCCAGGTGGAAAGCACTGTGGAAAGATTGCCTTTGAAGGTGAGCTGCCTAATGATGTCAGAAATTAGGTTCAACATGCGGGATTAGGAGGGGTATTGCCCAGCGTCTTCTCCCTTGCTTGAACGCCGGGCAATTGATCTTCCCGGCTCAAGCCAACAGTGGAGGCGGGGCCTGATGAGATCACGGATGACGAGGCGGAACCCTGCGCTGATCCGTGAGCGAAGGACAGGCGAGTTCATTACAGCCCCAAAATACCATAGGAATACATTGGGATGCATTTCAGGTGCGGACAAAAACTGTTGTGGTCCGGATCTGGTCCAGACATGGTGTGAACAAGCCCTGAAGGAGAGGCAGAAGTGACAGAGCAATGGTGTGCTAGGAGAGGGAGTGGGAGAACATCACAGTGCATAGCCGGCATCACACTACAACCACACCCATGTTTGGCAGTCTGAGCCCACTTTGTCCAGGCTCTTTGCTCTGCATCCCTCCCATATAATCTAGTGGACATTTCTTGGCCTGTCTTTACATGTTGTTGTTGTGCTTTTTTTGCTTTTTTATTTTCATATGTATTTTTATATAATTTTCTGAAAATGTTACCTGTATTTTTCGTACTGGTGCAGTAATTGGACTGCACAGAGAAAGGCACATCTGCAATTGCTCTGCTTTGCCAGTATAATATTTCTCCTCCTAGGCAGTCATCAGCCAGTTGTAATTTTTTTATATTGATTTAGTTTATTATAGTCAGGACCAGTGGCGGAACTACCGGTGTGCCGGGGGCCCAGCACAGTCCTGGCCTGTGCATAGATGGTATCCAGCGGCCGGTAGGCACCCCGTCTCTGCGCCGGGAGTGTCGGATCATCCGCCCCTATCTCTCGCGGATGATATCCATTCCCACACTCCGATGCGCTGAATTGGGGGAGGGGGGCGGGGGCTAGGCGCATGGCCGCTTCCGGGTACCTAGATATTATGGGGCCCGCCGACCCCTGTAAGAAGAGAGCCGCGAGCAAAGGACACATGAAGAATTGAAGACAGGGCAGGCAGTCAGGCACATCGGACGGCTGTGAGGACACAGCAAGCAGGAAACAGACACCTGTTTTTTCTGAATCTCCCACCAGGAAACAGCAGAAGACCAGCCAGAAGAGGTAAGTGTAAATAATTAATTAAAACAATGTGTAGTCCTCTATATGTAAATAGATAATCTGCGCTTCTGGAGAGAGGTAGTATAGAAGGAATAATTAAGTGAATAATTAAATAATTAAAAATGGTAGTATAGAAGGAATAATTAAGTGAATAATTAAATAATTAAAAATGGTGAACAAATCTATTAAACCCAGAGCAGCTCTAAAAAGGGGATTAAAGAAATCCCTACGGTAATCAATCAAAATAAAAAGCGCTAAAGGTATTAAATAATGTGTATAAAAAGTGGAAAATAGGTTTTCAGGTGGGTCGGCCTGGAGCCTATTAATATACCGTATATACTCGAGTATAAGCCGTCCCGAATATAAGCCGAGGTACCTAATTTTAGCCAAAAAAACTGGGAAAAAGTATTGACCCGAATATAAGCCGAGGGTGGGAAATAAGGCAGCTACTGGTAGATAGATACCATTAAAATACATTAATATTTATTTAAAAGAAAAATAACCTAGCTCTGTAAGTGGAAAAGGGGGTCTACATATCATGTACTACGGATCATTTAACCCATTCATATTAGCAGAGGATA
>NW_017307884.1:331102-337357 GCF_000935625.1 Nanorana parkeri
AAGTGTTCGTCTGCCGGGACTCGTGGAGAACACGTTTGCGCTCAAGTCCAACTACGCTATTACTCACTAAGAGCTCTTTTGACCAGCTTCTATTTGGTGAGTACCCACCCGAGAGGGGCAGTTCGGACCACCTGTAAATACACTGCTACCTTTGTTTGCACACGGTGTTCACCGTTCACCGAATTTTTCTCCATAAGGAACACTTTTTGATGTTTCACAGGATTTTTATATGACTTTATTGGACAATTTGATTGTTTTTTTATGTTTTATCCTTATCACAGCAATTTTGTATTGGTTTATTAATCACATTTCATATATATTAATAGGCTCCAGGCCGACCCGCCTGAAAACCTATTTTCCACTTTTTGTAGTCCTCTACCTTTGCCATTCTGCATTGCTGTAATATTAGGAGTGTACCGATATATCGGCCGTTGAAACATATCGGCAGAAAATGGCACTTTTGGTTAAATGCCGAAAGTGCCATTTTTTGGCCGATACAGCGGCGCATCCCTGCTTTCTTTCCTCCCCGCTGGGCGCTGCTCTGTGTCCCAGCGGGGAGGAGAGAAAGTGTCCCAGACGGCCCAGCGCTGTGGGAGGAGAGCGCTGTGAGCAGCCAGCGTCTCATCCCACACCGCTCAGCCTCCTATCACAGTCCCATGTTCTATCACAGATTGTGACTGCGTTAGAATGTGTCACCGCTGACATCATCACACTTTCTAATGTAATCATGCCCATTTTTTATCGGTGGAATGTGTGACCAGGCACGTGGTCACACATTCTAACGTAGCCACACCCATTTGTTTCCGGATCAGTATCCGGCCCCCCGTCTTTGTGCCAGGAGTGTCGGATCATCCGTTCATCCGACACTCCCGTCTACCGGGCGCAGATATTATGGGACCCGCCAGGCGCCATGTACTGAGTGAGGATGGAGGCGGGGAACAAAGAAGAAGCCTGCAGGCACATCATGGGGCAGCCATGGGGTCTCGACCGGCTGTGAGAATCCAGCAAGCAGAACACAGACACTTTTTTTTTTTGCAGTCCCCCACCAGGAAACAGCTGAAGACAGAGGACCAGCCAAAAGAGATAAGGGTAAATAAATCAGGTGCCTTCTGCATTGCAGCAACACAGAATGGGACCCTCTATAGAGCAGGCCTTTTTAAACTTTCTCCACTCGTGACCCCTTTTTGGCTGAGGACATTTTTACGTGACCCCAGCCTCAGACGGTGTCTCTCCCTTCTTTCCCCCAGTGTTGGTCGGTGTTTCCCCCCTCCCCTAGCGTCTGTCAGTGGCTCTCTCCTCTTCTATCTCACCCCCCATGTAGGTCTGTGTCTCTCCTCCTCCTCCCCCCCAACTCCTCCCCGCCGTGGATGGACGTCTGTCATTACCAACTACTACTACCCCCCCCCCTCCTTACCTTTACCTCCAGCAGCTGTGCTCCACTTCTGCTGGGTTAAAGAAAGCTCCTGTCAATGGGGGGAAAAAAAACCTTCCTGCGTGCATGTGCTCAGGAAGATATCAAGTGCACAGGGGGGGCCCACGACCTTAAAAACTACACTACACATTAAACGAAAATAAAATAATCTTGCCGGGATTCAGATCGGGATCCCCCTGTTCACTTGCGGGACCCCATATGGGGTCACGACCCACACTTTAAGAACTGCTATAGAGGACTATACTTTATAGTACTTTATACAGAGATGCTATTGTTGTATAAAGTATTGATGGGATGTGTATTCCTCTATAGCCTGTGCCATTCTGCATTGCTGTAAATATGGATGCACCCATGGACAAAACTGTCGGGTGAATTATGTGAGGACAAAAGACTCAGTGATCCAGAGAGAAATTCAAAGTGAACACATTTTATGGTTGTTTGGATGTAATCCTGACTCAGCAAAACACCCGTTTTAAAAGTTTGGATGCAACTGTAAAGAAATTTCCTGCAATCTTACCAGGCACTCTCAATTCAACAAGTGACGAACGGCTATTTGCAGCTGGAGAACAGTTAGCAAAGTATTTCCCCAAGGACTTTTCTGGCTCTCTGCCAGGACAGCTGGTTGCATTTTGAAACTGTCTCAGATCAGAGATCTCCAAACTGTCTTCTGTGGAAGATTTATCCAAGTTGTTGATTGTTGATAATAGTGTTGTCATCTAGTTTTCCTGAAGTGTGTACTGCACTTATGTTATTTCTTACAATTCCCGTTACAGTTGCAAGCTCTGAACGTTCCTTTTCAAAGCTTAAGTTAATTAAGAATTATTTAAGAAGCACAATGGGACAAGGAAGGCTCCACGGATTATCACTGTTATCAGTAGAAAATGAAAGGGGCCCTGACTTAGCAAAGATCATTGATGAATTTGCTGAGCGAAAAGCCAGATGAGTAAAATTCAGTTAAGAAACAAGTCATAACCAACCAATAATATATTACTGTTCTGAACAAAATGTTATATCTTGTTTTGTTTTATAGTATATTTATTTTATTGTTAAATTTGCTTACACTGACACAGTGCTCAGATTTCTCTGTAATAAATAAATATGCTCAAATATTTTTTCGATCAATTTTTTTCTATTATTTCAACTTTATTTTTGTGTGGTTGCTTCAGGGGGTGTGGATTGGGGAGTTTGTGGGTTTTTTTTTTTTTGGGGGGGGGCCTTTGTTCCTTAGGTCTGCCACTGGTCAGGACATTGGAGGCATAGCTGCAGGGGGAAAACCTATGGCCATAGGCTGCCTGCCCTTCCAGAATGCAGGGGAAAGGGCACACAGCAGCAAATGGAGAGAGTGCATTTTACTGCCAGTTTGAATAGCAGGCAGCAGCAAAAATTAAATGCAGGATCCTAAGGCCATAGGCTACCATCCTTTCCCTTAGAGGTGCTACCACACGGAGGTAGTAGTTGGTAAGCCTAATGTGATCTCCTCCCTTCCCCCATCCCCCTCTTATTTAACTTTCTCCTACTCCTCCTGCTATGTGATTATGGCACTGGGAGTGGCTCTGGGGATGTTTTTTTTTCCACCCAAACAGTGGCTCAATATCTAGGACACCTGCACCATTTCGGTCCATTTTGAAGAGGTGACTAAAATGGTGAGCTGCCACGAGACAGAGATTAGTAACACAATTCCTCTTTTATTCCTGCTAGAACGCATGCTGCACGGCTCAATATATGGAATCACGCAATAACATTTGCTGCAACTCCTCATCTATTCACACCCACAATCAGGTTTTCAAATTATTTTCATTATTTATTTTTTACTTGAAAGGCAATACCTGCCCTGGTCAAGTAAACATGGGCAATTATGGCAATTTAAACATATTAAAATCCATAACTTGAAGTTGTATTCCTTTTGCAGAAGCTTTCAGAAAATGTGACCCCTGTAGTCTGTTCCATAGCATAGCATGCTATGGAAAGAGAGAAAGAGAATAGTGCTCCGGAATCAAAGATGGTAAAGAACTGGTGAAAACAGCCCCCGTCCTCCAGTTAATGGTCCGGCCCGCCATCATAATTTTTATTATGCATTTTCATTTTTGTTAAACCCTATGTGAAGTCAGTTACTATCATGCCAGGCTATTTCAAACACATAGATATATGTCACGGGAAGTTCAATTGCTAAAAATTATGCTTGTCTTTGAAGTAAACTGTAGCTTTATCCACAGTCATATGACTGCTTAGGTCCTTCTTCCAAGCTATCTTCAAGTGCAGGGGGGCATGCATTGAGGGCAGACAGCCGAATGACCTTCTGTTCCATACCTCATTCACTGCTTTCACTCTGCTGCTTAATGTACAGCTTCAGTTCTGACAGTGAGGCTCCTGCTATGAGCTGTTGTCAATCAAAACTAGTAGGCATGGGCAGGGGGGCATGTAAGGCAGACTGAAAACTGACTACAGGCACATTGTGTGTTGGCGTGGCTTCCTATAGCATCCTGGTCAGATTCAAACTGACCACACCAGCAAGCATCTGCTTCCCTGCTTGGCATGGTCAGAATTCCAAAGGAAGGTAAGGGGACTGGCAGGATCACCAGGTTTTTGATGCTAATTATAAAAAAAAGAAAGAACTGTTAGAAGAGTTAATATGGGCAAAGAAATACAATTATAAACGTTCATCATTTAGGGTTACAAACACCTCTCTTCCTCCTCCTCCTTCTGTTTGCCAAAAAAGAAAAAAAAAACAACAACAAATTGACTCACTTAAAAAGCACTGAAGCTCTAAGTGTTTGGAAGAGAACTCCTTGTGCCTTCTGTTTTCTGTTTTGACTGGTAGGATCCCCAGTGATTGGCGGAGGGCTACGGTAGTCCCAATATTCAAAAAGGGGGACCTTGTTCTCACTGTCTTGTGTCTCCACATTAAGGCCTGTGCTAGTTTTGAAAATGTGGTGCCAGAGTTGTCAATTTGCCCAAGACTCAACGCACAGTCTAAGGAGCTGCCTGATATTCACAAGCACTTGATCAAGGATTGATGAACTTCACTGCAGAACAGCTCCCAGGTTGTGGCCATTGGGGACTCTAGGGGTATATTAATAAAGTAGTGAACGTGACCTTTACATCCACTAGTGGTGAACTAGTCACTCTCATTTAAACAAAATGCACCAAAAAGATTCACCTGCTGTGAATGTTTGGGGAATGTCAGACTAACGCCTTTAAAAACGATGCACCTAAGACTGGCATCTTTTCTTGGCACTTGAAAAAGCGTTGCTGATCAAGAAAAAAAAAACCTGACGGTTTACATATTATGGACTATCTATACAGCTCACGCACTGTCCTGCCTCTGCTTAATTGTTTTTCACAAGTGTATTTGATTTGTTATTGTAGAAAACCATAATGCCATATGTCAAATTTCCAACCTGGTGCTGGTCAATGCTTTCTGAAGTGTCTCTGGGACAGTACCCTTTCCCCATGTCAATCAGGACAAGGGCCTCTTCCCCACAACCCTGGCCTGGTGGTTTTGGGGGTTGGTGGGCAGGGGGACTTCTGTGAATCTGGGTGCCCCAGGACTGTTAAAAGTTAAAAAGAGAAATCTTAATTTTTTTTTCTAATGTTACTTTGCTGCAATGAAAATGTGTTCATAATTTATCTAACGCATCTGAAATTGATGAAAATTTCGTATTCAGATCCCGAAAAATGAAATAACCAAACTTAAACAATTTTTTTGCCAGCGCACATGCCTAAGCACCAAGTGACAATATCACTCTCAGCCTCACCCTGCACAGAGATTTTCCAGCTTGCAGGACAACAATTTCAGACCAACAGACTGAGGGCGGTCATCACTGGGATTTGGTTAACGCTGCAGTTAACCTTTTACACAAAAATAATAGCTGCCACCACATGTTTTAACGGAAACATGCACCAGTCCCAGCAAATGCTGTGACAATTATGAAACTTAAACAATTCCTGTGATGCTACTGTCCCCTCAGAGAAGAATGAGAGTTTTGCAATACAGTAGCACTCTTCACAGGGTAAGGCAAGATCTTATTAAGAGTGTAGAGATGAGCTCAATGATTTTAAAAGATCGTTTTTAATAAAAGAAATGGTGTAAAAAAAATATACAGAAAAATATTTACAAAAAATACAACTATAACAGAAAAAAATAAAAAAGGAATAAGTGTCAGGATGCCAGGGGCCTCACCTCCCCACGAGGTCAGAGGGTACGGCATAGGGTACAGACCTCTCTTCAGCCTGGCAGACCCACGGGCGCTCCAGCGGCCACTACGCGTGCGCAAGCTGCACGCCGGGTGCGCTTGCGCAGTACACAGGCTTCGCGCGCATCCCGGGCCGTGCGCGCAACGCACGTGCGCCTGTTTGAGCTTCAGTTGTGGCCTTGCTGGGGGAGGTTCCCCAGCCCACACACACGCCTTTCGCCTGCCATTGGCCCTCGAGAAAGCCTCATGGTCGCCTCGGAGACCAGGGGGCGGACTCACACCCCCTGGCTATAAAAACCTGGCCAGAGCCCTGGCTCAGTTCTGAGCTATTCCACCTCATGGTGTGACATACGAAGGTCTCCTCCTATGTGCCTTGCTGCCTGTTACCTGAACCCTCTGCTGACTTCCCGTGTACCGACCCTGGACCGACTATCGCCTCTGACCCTTGCTGCCTGCCTCGACCTCGGATTGCGCTCGACTACCCCTTTGGATTGCCCTTTTGTTACCTTGCCTCTGGACTTTTTAGGCTGCTTTCTGCCAGCGGGTTCCCTCCGTGCTGCTTGCCCGCGAACGCACCTGACAATAAGAAAGGTGTTAGGTTGAACTCGATGGACATGTGTCTTTTTTCAA
>NW_017307884.1:343166-349819 GCF_000935625.1 Nanorana parkeri
AGCTACGAGACGAGGCTACTAAATTTAAACATGTTCACATAAGAGGTGAGGAGATTAAGGGGGGATATGATTTCCATGTACAAAATGTTTAATGGTGGTAGCAACATTAGCGATAAACTGTTTAAAATTAACTCCGTTACAAAAACTAGAGGCCATCACCTAAAATTGGTGGAAAAAAAATTCCAGCACAAGGGGCGAAGGGGGTTCTTCACAGTAAGATCAGTTAGGGTCTGGAACTCACTGCCACAGGCGGTGATTTCAGCAAAAAATGTGGAATTGTTCAAGAAACTTTTGGACGATTTCTTAAGGGACCGTAATATACAGGGGTACAGGTACTCCTAGAATGAGATCCTAATAGGTTGGACTTGATGGACTAATGTCTTTATTCAACCTCAAATACTATGTAACTATGTAACATTTGGCCTTGTTCTCACTGTCTTGTGTCTCCACATTAAGGCCTGTGCTAGTTTTGAAAATGTGGTGCCAGAGTTGTCAATTTGCCCAAGACTCAACGCACAGTCTAAGGAGCTGCCTGATATTCACAAGCACTTGATCAAGGATTGATGAACTTCACTGCAGAACAGCTCCCAGGTTGTGGCCATTGGGGACTCTAGGGGTATATTAATAAAGTAGTGAACGTGACCTTTACATCCACTAGTGGTGAACTAGTCACTCTCATTTAAACAAAATGCACCAAAAAGATTCACCTGCTGTGAATGTTTGGGGAATGTCAGACTAACGCCTTTAAAAACGATGCACCTAAGACTGGCATCTTTTCTTGGCACTTGAAAAAGCGTTGCTGATCAAGAAAAAAAAAACCTGACGGTTTACATATTATGGACTATCTATACAGCTCACGCACTGTCCTGCCTCTGCTTAATTGTTTTTCACAAGTGTATTTGATTTGTTATTGTAGAAAACCATAATGCCATATGTCAAATTTCCAACCTGGTGCTGGTCAATGCTTTCTGAAGTGTCTCTGGGACAGTACCCTTTCCCCATGTCAATCAGGACAAGGGCCTCTTCCCCACAACCCTGGCCTGGTGGTTTTGGGGGTTGGTGGGCAGGGGGACTTCTGTGAATCTGGGTGCCCCAGGACTGTTAAAAGTTAAAAAGAGAAATCTTAATTTTTTTTTCTAATGTTACTTTGCTGCAATGAAAATGTGTTCATAATTTATCTAACGCATCTGAAATTGATGAAAATTTCGTATTCAGATCCCGAAAAATGAAATAACCAAACTTAAACAATTTTTTTGCCAGCGCACATGCCTAAGCACCAAGTGACAATATCACTCTCAGCCTCACCCTGCACAGAGATTTTCCAGCTTGCAGGACAACAATTTCAGACCAACAGACTGAGGGCGGTCATCACTGGGATTTGGTTAACGCTGCAGTTAACCTTTTACACAAAAATAATAGCTGCCACCACATGTTTTAACGGAAACATGCACCAGTCCCAGCAAATGCTGTGACAATTATGAAACTTAAACAATTCCTGTGATGCTACTGTCCCCTCAGAGAAGAATGAGAGTTTTGCAATACAGTAGCACTCTTCACAGGGTAAGGCAAGATCTTATTAAGAGTGTAGAGATGAGCTCAATGATTTTAAAAGATCGTTTTTAATAAAAGAAATGGTGTAAAAAAAATATACAGAAAAATATTTACAAAAAATACAACTATAACAGAAAAAAATAAAAAAGGAATAAGTGTCAGGATGCCAGGGGCCTCACCTCCCCACGAGGTCAGAGGGTACGGCATAGGGTACAGACCTCTCTTCAGCCTGGCAGACCCACGGGCGCTCCAGCGGCCACTACGCGTGCGCAAGCTGCACGCCGGGTGCGCTTGCGCAGTACACAGGCTTCGCGCGCATCCCGGGCCGTGCGCGCAACGCACGTGCGCCTGTTTGAGCTTCAGTTGTGGCCTTGCTGGGGGAGGTTCCCCAGCCCACACACACGCCTTTCGCCTGCCATTGGCCCTCGAGAAAGCCTCATGGTCGCCTCGGAGACCAGGGGGCGGACTCACACCCCCTGGCTATAAAAACCTGGCCAGAGCCCTGGCTCAGTTCTGAGCTATTCCACCTCATGGTGTGACATACGAAGGTCTCCTCCTATGTGCCTTGCTGCCTGTTACCTGAACCCTCTGCTGACTTCCCGTGTACCGACCCTGGACCGACTATCGCCTCTGACCCTTGCTGCCTGCCTCGACCTCGGATTGCGCTCGACTACCCCTTTGGATTGCCCTTTTGTTACCTTGCCTCTGGACTTTTTAGGCTGCTTTCTGCCAGCGGGTTCCCTCCGTGCTGCTTGCCCGCGAACGCACCTGACAATAAGAAAGGTGTTAGGTTGAACTCGATGGACATGTGTCTTTTTTCAACCTGACTAACTATGTAACTATGTAAAGTAATGGGTTTGTGAGTACCAGCAGAGTTTATTGCAAAAGAAGATGGATCTGGATTGGGCTCCTCTCAAAGTAAAGGAAAGGTTTGGTCCTTGATGTTAATGACAGTTTCTTCTTTTGATGGTAAAACAAGAGCTTCTTCTTTGATGTTACACTGGAGCCTCCAAGCGGTCTTTTAAGCAAGCCTGTCAGTAATGCAGGAATCTGTGGATGGACTGTAACTATTCCCATGGAGGAAACGGACCCAGCTCAAAGGGCTATCGCAAATACTCAGTAAGGCTCTGTGGAGCAGAACTATAGCAGTTGCAGCTGGAACCTGGCTCTAACGCCCCACCACTGTCCTGAAATAATTAGTCTATTGTTTTAGAAGAACTGTCACATGGCAAACAAAAATATATCAGTACTTGTATCTGAGTACTTGGGCAAGTATCAGTACTTGTACTTGAAAAAATGGTAACAATGGTATGTGTGTGTGTTATTATATATGTATTGCCCCCAGATCAAAAGTTTTCAAACACAGTGAATTTTGGAACTTAAGGGTCACTTAGTTCATTATCAGATCTTTGAAGATTAACTAAGCTGTGCATGGATAATTAACTGGTGATCTGGCTACTTTTCACTTACCCTGCCATAAACGACCATTATCCAGCCATGCCTTGGATAATTAATATTTTATGTTAGGGGCTAAAAAATAACCCTTAGCAGTCAGGCCTGCAGAGCACCAGTTTCTTCCAAAGGATGGCACCTAGGGCTAGAAGAACCTTTATTAAGACTCCGGAAGAAGTGGTGAGGCTGAAATGTAGGCAGACAAATTGGAAGTACACATGGGCAATCAGGAAGCAATGAAGCTTTTTAAAGTTTGTATGTACCAGCATATGAAAGTAGGCGTCTTTCAAGTCAATAAAGAGAAGCCAGTATCCTGATTGGATAACATTTCGGATCATTTGAAGGGATTCCATCATGAAGTGCTCTTGTGCCGCCCCAATGGGGCACAGAATATGTTATTAGCATTGTTAGTAGATGAGAATTTATATAGTGTGTTTTCCCTATACCATTTTCCTATGGACGTTTATATCTAGTTCACATGCTGCCATCTAGTGATGTTGCACCTGTTTTTCCTGTATTCCTTTCCTATTCCTTTCCTGATGACACATTACTTTGTGTGTAATGCCCCACCCTTCTTCCTGAGTTCAGTACTTCCTGTGTCATGACCACAGCTAACAGGCCACATGTAACAGGGACACATGTATTCTGCATAGTACTCTAGGAAAGGCATCATCTTTTGAGCGCATAATACTGAAAACCATCCATCTGCTGTATCCTGTTGTCTGATGTGCAAAATAAAGCAACCTTTGTGGATGAAACGGTATTGGTGAGTTCAGCTATCTGACAATGAATGTCCTCAGTGATTGAATCTGCTTATACAGGCCAGGCATAGAGGTCTTAACAAGGGATACATCGATATCACAACAATCGGAGTCAGAATAGCTCTTTTTAAAAAAAAAAATTGTTTAGGAACTTTGTTTACCACTGGTCTCCAGTCTCTTGTGCTCAGGAGATTCACCCAGGTTTGTAATGCATTCTTTTCTGAAGGTGTACAGCTTAGAAAAAATGTTATGAAATGAAGACTTCATATCCACTTGACTCTACTCATCCGAGATTTTTTAATTTTATTTTATCCATAAATAAGAAATTACAGACTTCTTTTTTCATGTGTATGAAGTATTCCCTTTTTTCTCTTATCCTCGGCTGAATATTTCCATAGAATTGCCTCACTGACCGCATTTACTAACGGTTGTACTAAGGCGAAGACGAATCTACCATACTGATAACTTTCTTCCTCCGATTACAAACAGTTAGACATAGCTGATCTCGTTTCTTCCTGGGGTTGACAAGCAAAGAGATCTGGGTGAGGGTCTGCAGCATGAAGGGTATTAGCCGCTGCACAGAAGGTTGTATGTTAGTGGTAAAAAATGTTAGTGTATGTTAGACACTTGCTTCATCAGAGAGACTACCTGTAATTGTGTTTATCTGTAGATGCTTCAGTGAAGCAATTTTCATAAACTGTTTTGTCAGGCATCACCATATTGGGACAAGCCCATCCAACTGTGAGAGGTTTAGGATAGTTACATAGTTACATAGTATTTGAGGTTGAATAAAGACATAGGTCCATCAAGTCCAACCTATTGTGTGTGTGTATGTATAGGTCCCTGTGTCATCTCATTCTTAAGAGTACCTGTACCCCTGTACATTACGGTCTCTCAGGAAATCGTCCAAAAGCTTCTTGAATGATTCCACACTCTTTGCTGAAATCATTGCCTGTGGCAGAGAGTTCCAAACCCTAACCGCTCTAACTGAGAAGAACCCCTTTCACCCCTTGTGTTGGAATTTTTTTTCCACCAATTTAAGGTGGTGGCCTCTAGTCTTTGTTTTGGAGTTAAGCGTAAAGAGTTTGTTGGTAATGTTGCTATGACCATTGAACATCTTGTACAAGAAAATCATATCCCCCCTTAATCTCCTTACTTCCAGCGTGAACATATTTAAATTTAGTAGCTGTGTCTCATAGTTCTGGTCCTCCATTCCCTTAATGAGTTTGGTTGCCCTCCGCTGGACTCTTTACAGCTCCAGGACATCCTTTCTGTGTACTGGTGCCCAAAATTGGACCGTAAACTCCAGGTGAGGCCGAACCAGTGATGTGTACAGTGGCAAAATTATAGACTTGTCCCTGCAAAACATTCCCTTCTTGATACAGGACAGGACTCTACTAGCTTTGCTTATGGTGATGATAGAAATTGTAGTATCTTGACAATATTTGCCGATAACCAGAAGGAGATCTAAAGTGTCTGTCTCAGTAGTCATGAAAGAAGTAATATGAGATCTGCATCTGATTGAGGATGACGGCTCATGTACGTCTCTGGACTGGCAAGAAAATTTACTGGATGATCTGGAAGGACTACGGAAAAAAGGGGTAGTCATATGTTTATAAACAAGGGAAAGAATCTGTGCAGGTAGCCATCTACCTTTTTTTGAGAGTGCTGGTCTTTAGGAAAGGTGGGCTTATTGGAAGGCATCCAGAAAAAAAAAAAAGCATGGAATGTTGTGATATTAAAATAACACTATTGTGGAATACACAAGGGCATTTGAAGGGAGCAATTGCCTAACTCCATTTAGGAGTATTCATCACGGACTGCACCAAACAGGACAAACAAAGCTGAAATGGGTGGTTTGCCTGGGGCTTAAAGCAGCAATATAGGTCGACGGCCCATGATTGATCCATCAGAAAAAAGAAGAAAAAGCTAGGCTCAGGGAAGGCTCAAATTTAAGAGTTATGGTCATGTCAGTGTAGCGGGATGGCAGGGATTAACCTATAAGTGTGCTGACATGGAGCTGTCAGGAAAAAATAACTGCAGTCAGCAACAATTAGGAAATACACCCAGTGAAAAAACACATGCAGCCTGTTCTCACTGTAGTGCATGTGGATAGGGACATACTGTAAAATGGTATCAGGACGTGGACAAAGCAACAGGTTCACATCTGAGCGAGATGAAGCACTTTTGTAGAAATGCTTCAATGCTCGACATGAGGATCCCCACTGTATCCAAGATGACAGTTCACACCTGATTGCTGTGCTGCTGCTTGTCCCAGCAAAAAAGTCCAGGAGCTTTTTTGGGGTTTGATCATGTGATACAAGGGTTTCAGCACATTTTTGTGCATTTTCCACGCATTTGCCATGCATTGTCTAGCCCAACTAGTCTCATCCTAGTAAACCCAGAGCTTGTAACAAAATGATGGATGGATGTTAAACAGTTTAAAGGCCTGGTGAGGTCAAGAACTTTTCTTTATGACCCCATATGAACTGCAAAAGCTGCCATAAAAGATGTCATGGCTCTACATAGCTCTGATAGTAAAACAGACCACAGCACCACACAGAAAAAGCAGGAAGGAAGAAGGTTGCCCTTCTGTTGTCTTGTACCAGTCTTGCCACTCTCCGTCCTGCCCTAACATTGACTAGTCGCTGACGGCCAAAATGTCTTTTTGTTAAATATTATATGCAGTTAAACAGCATTTTTGTGCCCAGCCCCCATGCAGTGAGGCAGTACTAATAGAAAACGATTTTGTTTCTGCCCGAACCATTTAAATTACCCTTTATCTCATAATTACTTGTCAACCAGATCCGTAATCAAAATGAACCCTATATACCAAAAAGATAAACCGGCTAACAAGAGTGGCTGGTTTAAAAAGGGTTAACAGAGGAT
>NW_017307885.1:0-9097 GCF_000935625.1 Nanorana parkeri
GCGAGTACAACACCTTGCCAACTGCTTCTGGAATCGTTGGAGGATGGAATATTTTTCTACTCTGCAAGGACGCAGGAAATGGCAACGTCTGAACCCTAACATCCAAGTAGGAGATCTCGTTCTTCTTAAGGACCAGCAAGCTGAAAGAGTCGAGTGGCCTATGGGACTTATTGTAAAGAGCGTTCCTAGTGATGACGGTAAGGTACGTAAGGTGGAGGTGAAAGTTTCAAGACAAGGGAGTGTAAAGACTTTCATCAGACCTATCACGGAACTTATTTTGCTCTTGCCGTTTGGAGACTGAACTTATTTGGGTATGCTGTTGGATCCTACTTGCGACTTCAAGAAGGAAGAACCTGGAACTTTAATTGACACATCTTGAAGCCTTATATTATAGTTGTTGTTGCATTATATGCATGTTCTCCATTATGTCTTTCAGGTTTTCAAGACATCAAAGCAAATTGCACTGTTGTTAATTGCATTTGCATAACTACCGTCATGAGTTAAATAGTGACATTTACAATGCCAGACGGGGAGTGTGCCGCCCCAATAGGGGCATAGAATATGAGATGCATAGCCTCAGTTAATATTAGCATTGTTATATAGGTTAGAATTTATATAGTGTGATTTGCCTAACTATTTTCTCATAGCTAAATAACTAGGACACATATACTCTGCACAGTACGCTAGAAAAGGCATCATTTTCTGACCGCACAATACTGAAACCATTTAATCTGCTGTTCCTATCATCTGCTGTAAGCCTGATGTTAAAAATAAAGCACCTCTTTTGGATGAAACGGTATTGACGAGTTCAGCTATCTGACAAGGATTGTCCGCAGTGAGTATATCTGCTTATACAGGCCAGGCATAGAGGTCTCAGCAAGGGATATATTGCTATCGCAACAATCGGAGTCAGAATAGTAGCAGAGTCTGGCATTATGGCATAGAGGTCTCACTGTTTGGAGTATCCATGGCATGTAAGAAACCAGGGGCTGGCTCAGCCCATGAGTCTCCATGTGTAATTTAGAATATTGCTGTTGGGTGTAATCTTAAGGTACTGCACACATTGTAAACAGGAGACTTTTTTATCTCTCTCCCCTCTTCCTGTATCATCCAAACTCAAATGGATAGCCTAAATGTAGTAATAGTAACTAGTAATAGTAATTTTTTCATTTTAATTGTAACCCTTCAAATTCAAGGCCTACAGTTCATGACTACAGATCTATTTTTTTTCCAGTGTCTTTATATATTTGTAGAACTCTTTTAAAATGTTGCAGTTTTCCTCCCAAGTTTTTCCATTTTATTTATTTTTTATTTCAGGGACAAACTTTTCCCAGCATTTGGTTTTGGCGCTCAGGTTCCTCCAAATTGGCAGGTAAGATGGAACTAGGCACAGGAAAGTAGCACGACATAATACATATGGGGTAATTCTTGTCTTCTTGTCATTGCTAATGTAGCACTCCTTGAATTAGGGGGATGCGGAATGACCCTCTAAGTATTGTTGCAAGCTAACATTTCCATTTCGGGGTCTGGTTCTTGGTGTACAGTGGGGTGAAGAATAAATTCAGCACCAGTCACTTCAGTTCTTTTTACCTTTTTATTGCTGAACTCTGTTCTAGGAGAGGGGGGTTAAAGATTGCAGGATACCCCCCCAAAATGTACAAAAATAGGACAGGTATTCAAAAGATGACAGGCTCTTTAATACCTCTTGGTAAATGCTGGACCTGTGAGAGCAGACAGAAAGGTCTATAACCATTTGCTGCTGCTAATTACAATTTCAGTCCTAAAGTGGATTTTTTTACAAAATTATATATAGATACATTTGGTTGTAATATCTAGTCCAATAAAAATCCTTGTCCCATTCTAAACCCTGCTGAAAGGGGAGTGTTGTCCCAAAACAAGCTGGCTGTTTATGTAAATTATGAAAAATTAAAGGCCCTTTTGCACTCTCTTTCACCTTTTTGGTTTGGTGCCCATTATTTCTGAACATTGAGTCTCTTCTGTTTAACCGTGTAGGAGCAGTTACTGTCTTAAGTTTTTGTGGATTTCTCTTTAGTAAATATGGCTCTGGACCCTTTGTTAGCTGCCGCATATACCTTGATTGAAGGTGATGAATGCTTCCTACAATGTCCAGCAGTAGCCTTCACCCAGCTTCAGCAATGCTGTTCAGCAAGAAGATACTTTGCAAGTCCAGCTCCCTCCCAGATGTCCACTCCAGCAGGTAGCTTAAGTTATTGGGCCAGAACCTACCCCGGGTGAGTCAAGGTCCAACTGGAGAGACACTGAAGATACCGATCCTCTCCAGGCAAAAGCACTGGTGGTACATAAAATTCTGGAAAGGTGTTCCAAATATTTATCGTCTCCCAAACCATACCACTGAACAAAATCCTCAGCGTGGGGAGGACAATCACTGAGTTGAGAATATGTATCTGACAAAACCAATCCCTAAGGCCCCATTCACACCTATGCGTATTGTAATATGCGCGTCTGTCGCGCGGTTTTTTTACCGCGATTCGCGGTAAAAAAGTCGCGCGATTCCAAAGGCTACTTGGCAGTATACAAATGGAAAACGCCCTACAAAACGGACCAATACGCAGCAAAAAACGCTCCGGGACCTTTTCATGCGTGGGCCGTTTTGCAGTGCGTTCAGGACGGGCGGAAATACGGACAGGTGGGAACGATACCATTGACTACAATGCTATTTATTTTTTTGACCGTTTTGTAGAGCGTTCATCGAGCGTAGGACTCGCTACAAAACGGTCAGGTGTGAATGGGGCCTAAGTACTGTAACATCCTTTGCAGTAACAGGCAGAAGCAGTCAACCTACTGAGCTTAGGGAAGATCAGCCAATCCAAGAAAAATGTTAAAAGATGTTCAGGTTTGACACAGCCAAGCAACAAACCTAATTTAATTAGGGACAGAGCAGCATAGTGCAGGGCCCCTACACTAAAACCAGTGAGTAGGACTGCTAATGTGTGTCTGATTAAGGCAGAATTTTTCACTGCCATAAAGATTACAGCATAACAGGAAGCAGACCACAATATACACTGGCCCATTGTGTACTTATCACACAGATTGTTAATACAATTATCTCTTTGCTTCATGGATTTACACAAGTTTATTATGTTTTTAGTTTAGCTTTGGATACACCCATATTTTGGGACCCCAGTTCTGGGTGAAGAGAAGGCAGGCTTTGGTTCAGTTTTGGCCTGTTGTGTGTCCAAGATGGCCACCTCCATCATGTCTGGAGCAGAATGTAGTTTTAAATGCAACCAATTTTTATATTTCTTTACAAATTGTATTTTTCATCCGTATGTGATGTTTTATTGGCATGGTGCTGTCACATATTTTCCACCTTCAGATATTTAAAGGGTAATTCCGTGTTTGTTATAAAACTGATATAATTGCTACACAACGTTTTGAAATTTAGTATGAATAAAAATGACCTTTTTGTAGTTCAACCTGCAGTCAGCTTTGGTTTGCTAAAACTAGAAATCATATTGTTCTTGTATGGGGACAGCCAATACGTTTTCTAGGAAGGAAACATGGAATTCATGTGTTTTTTTTTGTTTTTTTTTACTACAAATTTTAGCAGGTTGCTCTGCTAAATGAAGTTTGCTAAAATATTTGCAATATATGTGAATTCCCCAACAGAGGTTACAGTCTGGCTGTACAATCTCCTTTTAGAGCTATCAACTATGTAATGCAAGGACCTGCTTGATTTGGATACAAATTGATATGATAATTTAGGTACATCCTCATATTAAGTAGTTTTGATAAATCTAAAGGAGATTTTACAGTCAGATTGTATGGTGGATTACCTGATTAGGAGAGGATTGCTATTTTAATACCACAGCTCTTTGCTATCTTATAGAAGGCAATGAGCTGAGTTGTAAAAAAGATAAGGGGCCTGCATCAATGGGCTTTGTATTGGTTTAGATAAGCCAATGCAGCTTGTGTTTAACATCCATTTAAAACAACTTTGAAATCATTCTGAATTGATTGATGGGTGCATCTGACTTGCACTTGAACTCCTTCTGGCCTGCTTTTAAAGGAGAACTATGAGGTGAGTGCTTTTCACTCACCTCATAGTTCTAGCCGACATGTGACAATGAGACTGTCACAGGTCGGCTCAGTAGATCGGGAGGTGAGCGAACACATACCGGGTTCGCTCGCCTCTCGATTCCCCTCTCCCCGCTCCGATCTGCCAGCGCTGACTGGTGGAACAGACGGGGGAGGGGGCGGTTACAGCTGGCTCTGCCTCCTAGATAGGCAGAGCCAGCTTTCACTCACGCAGCTGGGCGGATCCCGTCATCTACGTCGGGATCCGCTACGGGGTCTCAGTATACCACGAGCTGTAAAACGCTGACCCCATAGTTCTCCTCTAAGTTGCATCAAGCTGCTTTTGCATTCCTATTGACTTACATGGGGAGTGAAGCAGTTCAGACCAAAAGCCCTTCAACAAAGACTTATTCTTTCCCCAGAGTATCTTTATTCCTAAACTAACATATATTTTACTTGCAGGTCTCTCATGAATTTGCCCTTAACTTCGACCCAGCTAATCCATACTGCCCAGGTAAGATGTCACCGGAGTCCCAATAAACTACTGAATTTCTCCTAGGCTTTTATCATGCTGACTGAATGAATGTGCCTTGTGCATATTATATATATAAAAGGAACAAGGGAACCCTATGTCAGTTTCTATAAAATGGTTTTATGTTATTCCAAGACTTGGCAATATCTCCCTTTAAAAAAATATTACATAGGGGCCTATCTAAACAATTCGCAGAGCTATTAAATTACATAACACAGTTCTGAATTTATTTGTTTCTTTTCACCTTTTAAAGAAGCCCTGAACTCTGGAATCTGTGCCCAAAAAAGGCAGGCAGAGGGCAAAGGACTATTCACCAGTATTGCTTGTGGTCCCCCTGCAGCTGACCTTTGTCCATTACTAGCTTACCATGTCATGTTCCCCACTGTGTCTTTGTGTGGAAGCGGCCATCTTGGTAAGAGGAGCAGAACTTTGCTTCCCCAACGTCAGAGCTTCCTCTGACAATGTACAGCTGTACCATAAGATTTCAAATGGGCAGCAATAAAAACTTAATAGAAGCATTTACTCTTGTCAAATCTGTTCAGAACCAACAAAAATTTGGCTGAAGCTGGGTTTAAAGTTTTTTTAATGTGCTACCTTATTTCTTTCCTCCACAGGAGTACAAGGTATTGTGGATGCATACCGCCAGGCTCTGCCGCAAGTCCGCCTGTACGGACCAACAAATTTCTCCCCCATTATCAATCATATTATCAGGTTTGCAGCAGCTGCAGCACAACAGAAGACGGCATCTGTGAGTATTCCTTGTATCAATAACACAAAGCAGTCAGTCGGTTATCTTCTTATGAAGGCTTTGTTTAGTCAAGCCAGTTAAGCAAATCTGTCATTGGGCTGTATGGGTAAGACTGCTGGTCTTGATAGCGTGATAATTATAGTGACCCTGTGGCTATAGAACAATGTTTAAACTAAAGCAAGACAGACAATGAAGACAGCACTCTCCTGCCCTGCTCGTGCTGGCAAACTCTTCACTAATGCTGAGAAATCTTTTACGGAAGTCTGAGGGGAAACCAACACTTCCAGGAGTGTCAGTCTCCTGGTTCTGCTGCAGCTGTACCCTGTAATGGGTGGAGGTCAGAGAAGACTGCAGGAGACCAACACTCCAGAAAGCATTGCATTAGTGTGGACTCCACTCTGATGCCGATTATATTTTCTGCTGGAGTCCAGTGGCATGGGCAGCAGTAACGTATGGCGAGTCATCTTTTACAGGGGAAACCTTCCAATGGGAACACTTGTTCGGGTGAAAACTGACTGAGTGGATTTTCCACGCTTTGGAGAGAGATCCTCTTACTTCCTGTGTCTACTGGACAGGAAGTAAAGGGGAATTCACATTGGCTTAGTGGTTCGCACTTCTGTGCTTGCATGGGTTTCCTCCAGGTACCCTAGTTTCCTCCCACACTCCAAAGACATGCTGGTAGGTTCATTGGCTCCGGTCTAAATTGGCCTTGGTATGTGTATGCCTGCGAAATTCAGAACTTAGACTGCAAACTCCATGAGGACAGGGACTGATGTGAATGCACAGTATGTAAAGCGCTTCAAAAATTGTCGGCACTATAGAAATACCTGAAATAAATATGTAGAATGGGACACGGATGAAACTTCCAGTGGTTTTAACCATTCTATACGTCTGTCCAAAATGTAAAAGTTTATTGGCTTTAGATATAAATTAATGCCATTTTAACCCTTGTTTTTTTTTTTCTCCTACATTTGCAGCAATACTTTGTGCTTCTCATCATCACCGATGGAGAGATCACAGATCTAAATGATACCAGGAATGCCATCGTCCAGGCCTCTAAACTTCCACTGTCTATTATCATTATTGGGGTAGGAAATGCTGACTTCAAGGCCATGGAATTCCTCGATGGGGACAACGGAGTTCTGAAGGCCTCCAGCGGGGAAGCAGCCTTAAGAGATATTGTGCAGTTTGTGCCATTCCGACAGTTTCAGAATGTAAGCCCAACTATGCTTTCTATTTTGTGTTTAGCAATGACCGCATAGTCAGTCCTGTTAAGAAGGTACCACTGAGAATACAGTGATTGAGGGCGAGCTAATAGAATTTCAGAAAATTGTATGTAAAATTGCCTTGAACCCTTCCTGGAAGTGCCAGAGGTTTAAGAAACCTGCAGTGCCCATTACTGAACCAAGGGAGAACAAAGTAACATATTATAGGCAGCATCAGAAAGCACTAATTTCATACATTTGTAATGGTCTGTTCAGCTTACAAAGTGTAGAGTGATGAAAAGGTCACTTTAACCTCCCTGGTGGTATTCCCAAGTCTGGCTCGGGGTGAATTTTCAATGCTAGGAGCGGTAAAACTCAGGGCAAATGAAATCTTAACCCTTGCATTAAGGGCTACCCTGCACTGCAAGGGTTAAATGCTAGCTTTGTCTAGAGAGCTAAAATAACAATAGCAATTTGCTCCTGATGTGAAAAATTACATTAAGGAGGAGTCTCATGTTAAAGAGTGTGTGAATGTGCTTCAAGTGAAAATTGGTTACGTGTCAACACAACAGCCTTGGCTGAATTTGTTCTGAAGGGTTTTCCAGGCTTTGCTCTTATTTATGTTTTATAAACATAATAATCTTCAAACCATTGAATTTAAAAAGGCGCATCACAATTGTTTCCCCTTATTATAGCATATGTCCAGCTACAGATAGGGGTAGGGTTAGAACCCCTCTTTTATTTCTATTTGGGGTTCTGTTAGAGAGACTTCCCCTCACTTCCTGTCCTGCTGAAACATTTTTGTTTTTAGCTTGAATACTTTAAGTCAGCCTTCTGCCTATCTCAGGTGTGCGTCAAAATTTTAGCACAGCGTTATACCTTTTCATGGGGCAAGCAGGCTTCTGATGAAAAGGGGGGACTCGGATGTCAAAAGATGATCTCAGGGGGGCTTCTTACAGTATGTGAAGAGGGTTCATAATATGAAGGGGAGCTATGATGTGAAGAGGAGCTTCTGATGTAAGGGGAGGGGGGCTTCTAATGTGAAAGGGGGCTCTGATGTGAAAGGTGGCGGCTCTGATGTGAAATGAGGTGGCTCTGATGTTATGAAGGGGTTCTGATGTAAAGGGGACACTAATTTGAAGGTGGGAGGACTCTGATGTGAACGGAGGGGGTTCTGATGTGAAAGGAGGGGGCTCTGATGCTATGAAGGGGCTCTGATATAAAGGGGGACACTAATTTGAAGGTGTGAAAGGGGAGCCCTATTTTTTTGTGCTTTTGCATGGAGTTCCCCTTAAAATCCATACCAGACCCCTGTCTGGGTCCATTATGGCTTTTGGAGGGGCCACACTACTTTTTTACATTTTAGACTGGGGTGCCTCCAAACATTTGCATAGTTTTGAAGGGTGCTTTCTGTCTTGGTTGCAGGAAGTGATTTCTAAACCTTTACAGCTGCCTGAGGAACGTGTGAGTGGAAATCCCACAGTGAGAATACCTGTTTTTGGTGCCACCTGCCATAGGTGGATTTTCCCTTCACTTATCTTTTTTGTTTCCAGGAGAGTAAATGAGGGGAACTCTCTAATGGACATACAGCAATAAAAAACTGAGATTCTAACCCTTCCCTACCTTATCCAGACTAGATAAAAAATATTTGGCTGCTGTTCTGCTTTAAATGAAATAAATATTTTTTAATTGTAGGAGTCAGGCAGACAGAGACACATTGCTGGTACTCTCTTGGGCACTCTTGCTAGCTTCTGGCCCTGTTCTTGCTGTCCACGAAGTTTACCTCCTCCTGCCACAACATGGGTTTGTAGATGGCATAGAAAATGTCTAGCTGTCTCGCAGTTGATTCTACTGTATACATTTTCTGTATGCTCTGTCTTCCAGGCACCCAGAGAAGCTCTCGCTCAAGCTGTTCTTGCCGAGGTTCCTAACCAGCTGGTCTCCTATTTCAAGCTGCTGGGACAAGCACCTGTCAACCCCCCACAACAGAAGACGGCATAGATAAAGAGCAACTCCCCTATATGTGGTTCTGCTACAACCAGAGGAACATAACCTGTAGTATGAACACATCTCCTCCTTATGCCACTCGTATAGAATTGACACAGCTCTTAATTCCAGTGTGTAGAGCAATGGACTAGTCCCCCTTTTCAATGGATGCTCCCAGTGAAAACAACCCTGACTGAGATCACAGAGGTCCACATTGCTAAGGCTATGTTCATGTATATATGTTGAAGTGTGGTGCATTAACAAGCTGCTTACCACATCTTTGGTGTGGTTTTCAGCAAACACAGGTTCCATAGGAATAAACTATAACATACTGCATGGAAAAACGCTGAGATGCGAAGGTAGCCTTAAGTATGAACGGTCACCAGACTATAGACATTCAAATATGTACATCTTCTTAAGAAGCTGTAACTAAGCTTTACAACTGGCACTTGCTGACCTCAGTAGCTGCAGACATTGTGGAGCAATTAATCTGCAAAGTTCATAAGAAAAGAGAAGCCTCTCAAGTCTGGTCTCAGCACTTGTGTCTGCACCTCCCCCCCCCCCCCC
>NW_017307885.1:9361-26447 GCF_000935625.1 Nanorana parkeri
CCCCCCCCCACCTTTTTTTACGCTCCTATTTACATTAGAGGCTAGAAGGCAGCAGTCCACCAAGTCTCTGCTGGGAAGGGGAGCAAAACCAGCTACTGAGAGAACGTGAAACTATTTTCTGCTACACATTTTACTCCACAGTGCCTGCAGCTACAGAGGTCAGTGAGGGCTAGATTTAAAGCTAGTTTGCTACTTGTTAACATATGTAAATATCCACAGCCTGGCCACAGTCTTACTTTAGGTTGACCTCGTGATTTGGGCATGCCGGACAAAGCAACAGGCTTACTTAACTGCCACTCCCACTTGCACATACCGTTTTATTTTCACGTGCCACTTTGTTTAGCCACCTGAGGCAAAGATGTACAGTATACTCCAGCGGGGTATTGGAAGCATGTGATCTACTTCCCTCTCTGCCATGGTGCAAGCTGTTCACCTGAGTGGTCATTCGCCAGGACTGAGTGCTGTCACATGGGGACAGGGAGACAGTCCTTGGAGATATATTAGCTCCAACCAAGTGACTTGGAGCTTACACAGGACCTTTTCTGTTCATCTCTGTAGAGCAGGGGTAGCCAAACTCCGGCCCTCCAGCTGTGGTGGAACTACAAATCCCATGATGCAACTCTCTCCTGGAGTCGTCGCTGTGAGAATCTTGCAATGCCTCATGGGATTTTTAGTTCCACCACAGCTGGAGGGCCGGAGTTTGGCTACCCCTGCTGTAGACGAACAAAGTGACAGGTGGGTGAAGGGAAGTATAAGCAGCTAGAAGGGGACTTCATTTAAGTGAACTTGTTGCATTGTCCTGCATGGGAAGAAGCACAGACTCATTCTGTTTTATACTTTGGTCTTTAGGTAATCTGTGTTCTTTTCTATATGTAGAGGTAGATGTTTTTAAATGCCTATGTGCAAGTTATATTAAATATTTGCTATCATAGGGGTTATTTAATATGGAAGTTCAAGGTGCAGTAACAGCGCAACATTTGTGTAAGCACATAACAGTGAGATTTAATTGTCTTCATCTTGATTATCAAGAACTACAATTATATTTTGCTGTCTCGATCTGTAATTTGTGCAGCCTTATTAAATAACCCTTACGTTGTGCATATACAGTCCATATACACATATATAAATGAGAGAGAGTTTGTAGTTAAGCTGGTACATAGATGCAAGTTACTAGTACTAGGTCAATAGCACAGAACACACAAGCTGCATGCTAATTCACAAATTCCAATCGGATCACATTTCACGTGAATGGAAGACCCACAGTAGACATTCGGTAGTAATCTTTATGATTTTTACCTACAGTTGCCAAAATCGTGTTGCTTTTGCATTTTGTGTATTAGAACTGCCCTTTCTGTTGCCTTTCATTAGCCACATCTTCTTTTCTATGCAATTTTGTAAGCTGTGCATTCCATGTGCTTTACTGTAATACCATCACCTTCATGTGTAACGCAATTAAGCATAGGAGGTAACCTTCATATTGATGATATACCAATATTTAGCAATATCAACTATTTTTATAAACCGCATTCGTCACAAAATTGGGACAGCTGATCAAGGAAACCTACCACAGATAGTTTAGTCCATTTCCCGGTTGTGATCAAAACTGTTGGTCCCTTTGGCTGTTTTTGCTCTAACAAATTGATGTTAATGGCCAATAAGACCAAGCCCCCTTTATCATTCTCATTAACGTTAGCACTTTCAATTTTTACTACAATGTTCCCCATTGGTTGCCAGTTGGTTAATGTGAACCACTCAGGAAGATGCTTGCCATCTAGTGTTAGAGGCCAATTTGATTGATGTCCAGAAGTGGTGTTGGTTCTGAGGCTGACACTGGATGTGTTCCTTGAGTTGGGCAAGGGCAGCACTGGATGGGGAGCCTTGGAGGTGATAGGTAATCAGCTGTCCTGACAGATTTTCTTTGAATAACTTTGAGCCAAACTGCATGTACAGGTGAAGCTCGAAAAATTAGAATATCGTGCAAAAGTTCATTTATTTCACTAATGCAACTTAAAAGGTGAAACTAATATATGAGAGAGACTCATTACATGCAAAGTAACATAGTTCAACCCGTGATTTGTCATAATTGTGATGATTATGGCTTACAGCTCATGAAAACCCAGTTCCACAATCTCAGAAAATTTTTGGCAGTGTGGGCAGGTGCCAAGTCCTGCTGGAAAATGAAGTCAGCATCCCCATAGAGCTCGTCTGCGGAAGAAAGCATGAAGTGCTCCAAAATCTCCTGGTAGACGGCTAAGTTGCATTAGTGAAATAAATGAACTTTTGCACGATATTCTAATTTTTCGAGTTTCACCTGTATGTTTTATGCATCCCACTTCCTGAGTGCCTCCCATTCCAGAGAAGGAAGATAGAATCATGTTCTATATAATGGCATGTACTGTATATACATATATTACGCATGCCAGAAATCTATGCACTTAACTGATTTGCTCTCCCTATAGCCCATTCAATAATCTATTTTGTAGTAGTGTGCAGTAACTGGGCTGTATCAGGATTCAGAGCTGCAGTAATGAGGCCTGCTTGAGAAATGTGCCCCCTTCCGTTGAGTTAAAGCCCAACTTCAGCCATACGTATTCCTCTAATGTTGGGTAGAGTGGGAAGGGTTAAGACCATGGTCAGATTTTCTAGCTGGGGAGATTTTCCTATTGATGGATTGAGAGTGACATGAGGGACAATCTCTCCAATGTGTCTTCTGTTCAGGGACAACCATTTCCCCAATTTATGGCCCTGAATGCGGGATCCAGTGACTTTAGAGAAAGGCAAGAATCATTGAAGTGACGCAAAGATCAATAGCCAAATAAAAGCAGTTCCTGGATAGAAAAAAACAAGATGTTGGTGCCACCCACTCCTGAACAGCTCAGGATAGCTCATGTCCACTGAATGTTAATACCTGTAGAGTGTAGATCTTCTGTGTCCTCTGCAGTACTCAGCGGTTTCTCCTGCCAACTCCTATGTCCCTGCATGACACAGTATTGATACAGAGGTCATTACTGCAGAAGACACTGGCATTCTCGAAGTAATGGTTTCTGCAGAGACTGTGGGGGGTGATTTCTTTATATTCGAGCAGCATAGGAGCAGTAAGTATGTAGTATCTTCTTTCCGGGGACAGCTTTTATTCCATGATGGCGGAATTCCTTCTGCCGGTCTATTGTATTGCCACAGCGTCTGGTGTGCTGCTGTCAGAATACCCAAACAGTGACTGCAGCCCAACGGGGCCATAGACTGGTCAAATTTTGTCCGAAGGACAAGCAGGCTATGGCCAAAATTTGACCAGTGTATGGCCAGCTTAACAACCAAGGTAACTAGCATTTTCAGAAGGATATGTCTGCAATGGTTGCCCCCGTGTTTCTCTAATGCCACTTCAAGAACTTTCAATATTTAACCAGTGCCTTTTGCAAAGCATGTGTATTTTAGTAAGGAATGGAATGAAATCTTATTTTACTACAATGCTGACTAATAGATTGCTATGCGTTTAGTTGCCTTTTCCTGTCTCTATACTAACCAGTGCCATGCTTTCATGCTCAGTGCCTTTACCCTATAAACACAAATGCTGCTTTCTGCGCACTGATATTTGTTGCCTACAATGCTTTTACAGAGGAGCTTCAGCTAAAACTTCTTTTTGGTTAAAAAAAATGTAGAATGTCAGGTCTCTTGGTAGTTCTATTAAGAGTTATTCCCTCACTTCCTGCCCTGGTGACGCAGGACATTCATGTGAGCTGAACCTCATGTTCGTTTTGTATTCGTTAGAGGTGGTGACAGCAATGCTGAATCACTAGTGAAAGCTCCTATACATATTTCTGTAGAGGGCAGACGTTCTCATGGCACATCTCCCTACCCGGGACAGGGGGTGATACAAATCCCTTTCCTACTTTATCCCAAAAATTAAATAAAATTGGAAAGAAGCTCCAATTGTGCTGTGCAATGTAAATTGTCTAAACCTATTTTTGTATTTTTTTTTTTTCCATTTTGCCAAAAATTACCTATTTTGTAGTATTCTGTTGTACCTTGAAAATATCTTGTGAAAGTTGCAGCTTCCTTTTTTCATGGGTCAGTGTCATTATTCTTGTGTAACTTTAGAAGGTCAGTCCACCCAAAACTGATACTTAAACCTAAAGTGCGGGGCTAACGCTTAATTGGGGCGTTAGCTAGGGACCAATAAGATCCCTTTGGTCATGTGTGGCCCCGCTGGTGGCTGCTGCTTTATTCTTGAAATATTTTGGCCCCATGCAGCCTCTGATGGTGATGTCACCACGGAAGTTTGGTGGTGAAACTGACAGTCGGCGCTGGAGCACAGCAATCACAGAGGGTCACTCGCTCAGCAGCTCCTCCATTTACACATCTTCTTGAATTCTTTTTGAAGCATGCAAGGCATTCTGGGTTTGGACAAGGGGAGAATGTGATATTCATATGCCCCTTCACTCCAATCACAGAACACTTTTTTTTTTTTCTTTAAAAATAATTCAATTTCTAAATGGAAGAGCTGTAGAGGGAGCCTCCTGATGTGATTGCTGTGCTACAGACCTGTCAGTTTCACCATTGGAACTTTAGAAGCAGCAGCCACCAGTGGGGCCATACATTTATTAGAGGTAACGAATTGGTACCTAGCTAATGCCACAATTAAGCCCACACTTGGGTGCTGGTAGGTTAAACCACCCACAAGCCAATTAGATCTTTCCAGGTCTCTGGTGAAATCTCTGGGCTTGAATTTCTAAATCCTACTTAGATACATGGATGTATTTAGGAGCAAAGCACCAACATCTAGTAACCCAGAGGGCTTCATATATAAAGGTTCCACCCGGCATATACCATGTGCACCATGGTAGCGCCCCTAGATGGTGCTGACGAGTAAAGGAAATTCCTATACTCGCATGGCAGTAGCATCCCTTGATGACACTGCTGAGTATAGGAGTTTTCTTATACTCGTCAGCACCATCTAGGGGCACTACTGCCATGTGAACAGCATCCGCTATACACCAGGAGGAAGTTTTATACATGAAGCTCATAGTAACCAATCAGAACTCACTTTGCTGAAGTTAGGCCATCAGAAGATTGGATTTGATTGGTTACTACAGGTTCTACACTTTCCTTGTTGCACTTTTATAACCTCTTCTGACCTTCCCGAGGCATTGTAGGAAGAAGGTGTCTGTTGAATTTGTAACATTCACCAGGACAGATCTTGCTGGGGTCCCAGAGACCAGAGAAGCTAGTGGGTAGCCATCATCCACCCATCTTGGTTTTGGGTGGACAGTCCCTTTTAACATTGTCATTACATGCTGGACTGTCCTGTAGCTCTAGTGCCAGGTCATATTATTCCATTGAGGTCAGATGTATTCATTTTAGCTGTATTTTGCTCTTATAATAAAAGAGATTAACATAATGGAATCTTTTGCGACTGCTGTGTGACTTATTAACCCTACCGTTCTGATTACATACACCTTAATGTTTGATTCGGCATTTTCTATGTATCCTTTTTTAGACTTTTGTTCATATGTTCTATTTTTTTTCATAGGAATTCTGAAATAAAATGTATGCAAACTATTTAAAGTGGTCTTCTGTCGATTTTTGTATCTAGAAAGTGGTAGGTGGACACTTAAAGACCTAGTAAAATTGCAAGTGAAAGCACAAGAAAAATCAAGCATTTTACCTGCTTAGTTGCAGTTTTTTTTTTTCTTTCCATACATTTTTTTATTTTATTTACTTGTAATGAGCCTTTTGTACTTGCCACAAAATGTAACTAGTTGGTTCCCTAGCACAGCACCCTCCCTCCTTGCACATCACAGCCCTCTCCTCTTCCAGGAGTCAAATTGCTGTCTGTGCTGGCCCAGTTTTAACATCCTTGATCTGACACTTCCTTTTATAGGGTAACAATGCCCTGTCCCTATCTCCTAACCGTGCTCCTGTATTGTCACACTGCTTCTGGTGGAGACTACAATGCATATACCGTATACCAAGGAGTCCATTGGTCAACTTTTATTTCACTCATTTCTAACCGCCTTGTGCTTGTGCTGAAGGCTAGGTTCACACCTGCACTACACCGCATGACTCCCTGGACACGCGTCCTGGGATCGTGCAGTCCTGCACAATGTAGGCAGCAATTGCTGCGCGGCCCCATTGATTTCAATGGGGGGGACATCCGCGCAACAATCGCAGAGAAAAAAAAAGGTACAAGTACCTCCCCTTTTTTTTAAATTGCGATACATGACGTGCGGCTGGTACTAGCCACGATCGTGTTCGGAAGCACGGGCGGAATCGTGGCGACTCCTGACGTGGAATTGTGCACGATTGCCGTGAGGTGTCGCCTAGGTGTGAACCTAGCCTAAAACAAACACAACAAGAAGCACAATGTGAGATTTTTTCAATAGGAGCCATATAGGCTAGAAATTGGAAAAAGTTAATTGTCACTTACCTTTTAGTGAATGTGGTGAGTATTCACTTTGATAAGTTTCGCCAAGAGATGCAAGGAAAATTATTAGGAAAACAAAAACTGGATTGGATGGTTGAAGTCCGCACAGTTTCACCGCCTTCACTGAGCTAAGTAGTGACAATTCACTTGAGTGAACATGCTCCACTCCTCCTTCAGTAAATCAATCTCGGTGTGTCTATATGCTTCAATAAATAACAATACTACCTGGGTCACATGTGTACATGCTAAGATCAAGGCCGCTGGAAACTCCCTTGTTACCCAAACACATTTCCCTAGGCTGTAACATACTGTGCAATGAAACATCCATCACAGGAAATACCGGTACAGTGAGAGCTAAACAATTACCGGTGATGTCGGTTATATATTTATTTTATATATTTCTGATTCACCTTTGAATTTGATAAACGATATGATTCTAAGAATGTTTTTCTGAAAGCTGTGGCTTCTTCACGGTTACCTGCATTGCTGTAACATGTGGTAGCACATTGTACATGTGTTAGGGTCATTTTAATGTCCTCTATACGCATCTGCATTGCAGCGCTATGGGGTGTCCAGCAAAATAAAATGCAGCAGGAGTCAGACCTAAACTTTCATGCATTGAGGAGTATTACAGCCCATTTCTTTTATATGGGTGGCCTAATGCAGAATGCTGCACTGCACCTCCTATGCTTGAAATCGCTTACTGTACTTTATGTAACTGCAATTGCTTGGCATACATTTACACACATTCATGCAATTTCCCGGACTGACCACTAGATGGCGCTGTGCTTACTCACCACAGCAAGAAGTGTAAGGACCACAATTTCTTATCGCCCAACTTTCTAGGGTGAGAAAGAGGGACACCTATCAGCACAAAGTATGAAGACAAAGGACACGTCCCTTCCACGCCCTACGTATGTGTTACTGCTATAAGAATGATTGCTTAAAGCAGTATTACACTCAAACCTTTTTTCAATAATTAATCCAGATCAAACAAATATACTGTACATCAATAGGTTGGACTTGATGGACTTGTGTCTTTATTCAACCTCAAATACTATGTAACTATGTAACATCGCCCAGCAAAGTATTTCTTTACATTTTTCCCCAACCACTTAGTCATCATGTTTCCAAACAGCTCCAACTCTCTCAGCTCAGCTTCCCTGAACTTCCTGTCCAGTGCAAGATCACGAGCGACAGAGCAGTCTCCAGCAGCCATCCATCTACTAGCTTGGAGAGGGAGGAGAGGGGAATGTCTTGCCCTGCTACGGCTGTGTGTTTGTAGAGACACACGCAGCTTACTAGCACACACAAGGGTGGCTCCGTAGGACAATGCAAGGTAAAGGAGGCACCCCAAAACAGGTCAGAGCCAGCGCTCAGGGGACCAGCTAATTTTGCAGGAAACTAACATTTTGCAACATCAAGACACAGCTTCCCTTTAAGAGCTGGAGGGAAATAAAAAAAGGTAAAGCTGACGAAAATATAAAATGCAGAGAGGATCCCTGCTACTTCCTGTCCGCAATCCCAGCACGCAGAGGCTCTTATCCTGTGCACACCTTGGCGTGTCCCTAGTCACAACCTCGTGGGAAAGTGTTAACTGCTATTTGGCAGCGCTCAGCTCTCTGGGTGTGAGGTTACAAAGGACTTAAAAGTAAAAAAGCAAATCTGTGTACAGAGGCAGAAGCTGGAACGGAACTGGCCCAACACAGGCCCCTAAAAGGTTTAAACAGCAACTGAAGCCAAAACTTTTTTCTTAGTTTTTGAAGGATCAGAACCCCTGTCAGGTCTTTACTTCATTCTGTGTCCCCATAAGGGAGATTTCACTTCATGTCCAATAGCCCCAACAAGAACTGAGAGGAAATTCCCTCCAAGGAGAGGGAAATCCCAGGTGGTCAGCAGAACTAGTGTCCCCACAATACTGCAATGTGCCATGATGACTGCCTTAGTTTACCTTTTAGGCATGGCCCGGGTTACAACCAGCTCCCTGATCAGGACAAATTAAGTCTACATTCACCATAAAGGACAAGCCTGTAACCAGTGAGTCATCCTATCGGTGAAATACGTGACGTTTCAGAGGATTCTACGTGTAGAGGGTGTTAATATTGTTCACAGGAATTTACCTGATGTCATAGATTCTCCTGCGGTGAAGTAACCTTTCCTCCATACTGCATACAAGGTAAAGTAATATCTTTGGATAAGGTAGGGAAGGGTTAAAACAGCTGCCTGGTTTCTTTGTGCCACCTGTGTCTCATTAGAGAGATGTTCCTTCACTTCCTGTCCTGTATGCTCAGCAGGAAATTAGAGGAAATCTTTCCTGTGTAGGGGAAAATCTCTTAAAGGGTGGTTACAGGAACAAGTGTCCCCATTGAAAGAGCTCCCCTCCCGGTAGCCGCAGCGGAAAAAAATGCAGCATCTCCAGGTGAAAGCTGGCAGGTTTTCAGATATGTGAATAGAGAGGGTGAATCTCCCTAATGCAGCGGTTCTCAACCTTTCTAGTGCCGCGACCTTTTGATAAAATTGCCCAAGTTGTGGCGACCTCTAACAGTAAAATTATTTTCGTTGCTCCTTCATCGCTGTAATTTTGCTACCGTTAGACAGCTATTAGATAGCGGCTCCCGGCCGCCCGGGAGAGAAACACTTTCTCCCAGAAAGGTTTACTTTGTTCGATCGAGCAGAGTAAACCTTTCCCTGCTCTGGTTTTTTTTTTCTGACATTGGAGCCGCCGTACGCTGTCAGTCAGAAAACCACTCCCCAAAAAATAGCATAGGAATGCATAGCTAGATTCCTACTGGCTATTGCACCCGCCCTCTGCTGCTGTCAATCACTAGAAGGGCACCTAATGGAGAACTTCAGGTCCCCTTCTGCTGATTGACAGCAGCAGTGGGCGGGTGCAATGGCTAGTTTGCTATTGGCTATTGCAAAGTGAAATAGCCAATAGGAATTTAGCTATGCATTCCTACGCTGTTTTTTTTCTTCTTTTTTTCTGACTGACGGCGGCTCCGATGTCAGGAAAAAAAAAAACCCAGCATGGAAAGGTTTACTCTGTTCGATCTAACAGACCGAACCTGTGCTCCTCCAAACACTGAAGGGTGATGGGTTCACCAACCCAATCAGCTGTGGGTGAGTGCATTCCCCTCCTCATAGCTGCACATAAATAAAGGTGCAGGATGCTTGCGGTAACATCATTGACCTTATATCACATTCTCAATCACATTCTCAATCACATTCTCAAACAATTCATCCCCACACAGCTACCTCCTCATGTATCATTTCCCCCTCCTCTTTCAGATTGTAAGCCCTCAGGGGCAGGGCCCTCCTTACCATCTTGTCTTGAATTGTATTGTAATTGTAATGTCTTCCTTACATTGTAAAGCGCTGCGCAAACTGTTGGGGCTATATAAATACTATGTAATAATAATAATAATAATATGGCCGAATGATTGTATTAAGTCAAAGTCTTTGACCAAGTATAGACATGTGACCATATAAGGTCAGGGATGTCACCGCATGCCACCTATTTGTTACGCGCAGCTGGAGGCGGTTGCAGCTGATTTCCAGGTTCGGAAGAGCTCAGGTTCAGGCCAAGGTCAGTCCAAACTTGAGCTCATCCCTACTAGGCAGCATAACTGATTGGCCCCCCCAGTCCTTCCCTCCCTCTCCCAGTCTGGATGCTGCTTTACATGGGATTACATGAGGCTGATACCAAGTCAAATGCAGTTACTTATAACAAATTAAATATGTATTTTTTGCACCGACAACTAATTGGAGTTTGTCTTACATGTTCCTATCGTTCAGCAGTGAAGTATGACGGCCCGATGGTTTATTATGTTCTTAGAGGAATATTCTAGAGGTACAGTAAGGCAGGGAAGGCAATAGGTGGCAGCTTGCACACAGCCTTCTGTAGCCCTCAGTGATGTGATAAGGTTCCTCATACATCTGTGTGTTTAAGGAAACAATTTGAGGCGGGTGGCCTGTGACCGAGGTGTGTGTGGAACCTGCTCAGCAAGTATACAGCGTAATGAAGAACCTGTAGAGCTAGTATGCGGCCAGGACATAGCACACTGGGGTGGGAGATCGCTCTTGTAGCTGACGGTCTATGTACACCTTCTGCACTGGAATGACACCCACATAGGTGGCCCAGAGGAGCCCCCGTATAGTCAACCAGGACACCATGGCTCTCAGTATCAGTCTGAAGAGAGTGACCAACCTTCCAGGAAAACATGAACGACAAGCAACTCTGACCTTTCGAGGTAATAACGTACTCTATGTGTCTCTGTTGTCTATACAGCAACTTTCATTGTGTTTGTGCAAAGCTGAGACCAGGCAGAGGACTTTTTCCCTGGACTCTCCCATCTAACTATATGGCAACCCATACATGATGGCTGTAGAATTAGTTGCTGGTCTAATGGGGACACTTAGGTCTTCATTTATAAAAGTTCTTCCCCGGACTCACCCATCTACTATACAGAAACCCGTACATCATAGTTGTAGAATTAGTTGCTGGTCTAATGGGGACACTTAGGGCTTCATTTGAAAACATTTCTTCCCCCGGGCTCACCCATCTACTATACGGCAACCCGTACATGATGATCATAAAATTAGTTGCTGGTCTAATAGGGACACTCAGGGCTTCATTTATAAAAGTTCTTCCCTGGACTCACCCATCTACTATACGGAAAACTGTACATGATGATCGTAGTATTAGTTGCTGGTCTTATGGGAACACTTAGGGCTTCATTTATAAAAGTTCTTCCCCGGACTCACCCATCTACTATACGGAAAACTGTACATGAAGATCAAATAATTGATTGCTGATCTATGTAGATCGACTGATCAAAGCTTGTTCTTGAAGTCATGGTTGGCCCATGAGCTACCTAAGGAAATTGATTTGTGAAAAATAGGCTCAAATACATTTGAACGATCTTTTGTTTGGTCAGAAGTTTATTTTTGGCCATTAAGGTCAATTGACCATCGATTGACCTTTTAAATATCGATTAATAAAAATGACCAATCTCCTGAATATCAAGTATTCAACTGGGGCGGATGGTTGCTCAATTGATCATTTATCGACCTCCAAGCAGTTTGACTGAGCTGTCTAAAGCAGCTGATTAAACCCACAGAATTATGGAAAGGAACACCTGACCAAAAACAGATGAAAGAATCCAAGATCATTTTTAGTTGTTGGCAAGTAGGTCATATAAAAGGAGCCAATGTGTTTCAGCAGCCATTACTCCATGGGGAGAGTTTAATACGGGCTGTAATATAGATCTGTGTCATCATCCAAGCTTATCCTGTGTTCAACCCTGATGAAGGAGGAGTGGCTTGACCCAAAAACACGTTGGCTGTTTTTTTTTTTTATTTGACCTATTTAGCAACAATTTAAATTTATCTTGGACTCCTTCAGTCATTTATTGGTCTGGTGCTCATTTCTGTAATTCTATGGTTTGGTCTATTGTTGGGTACTCATTGAGGGAAGCCTCGCTGTGTGGAGCCGCCTCGTCAGAGCTATTGAATTTGTTTGAATTTTTTTCTTCATCTGACTCCATGCACAAATTTGAATGTTCCCAGCACCTCAGATTTTATGTTATTCTTAATTTAGCCAATTAGCTTTTTATTTATAAACTAGATTTGTGTGTTTCTCTGGTTGTAATGCATGCATTGCGGTGCATCACCATCCGTTCTGATTGGCCCTCCGAAACACATGTGTCGTATCAACCAATGCCCCTGCATTTCAGTGCACCATGATGCACACATGTAAATGTACTTGCGTTGCAGTGCGCTTTGTTGCCAAAGCGAAGTGCCGGACTATGTTTTTCTGCATTGAGACTTGTTAGTGGCCCATACACAGTGGATGGACTGCCGTAATGCAACGTATGTCAGTGCATGAAAAACATACATTATTGCAAATTAAGAGGTGTGAATGGTGTGTATCCAAAGCCAAAACATATATTTTTTTCCTTTGGATAGAGTGATGAAGAGTTAGAACCTCTGTTATTGCTGCTGTATCCCCATTAGGTTAATGTACTCTCTCTATTTGTCCTGGAGACCAATCTCATCTGGACTGAAAGTGAAGGAAAAATCCAACAATTTCTGAGTTGTCACCAGAGCAGGAAGAGAGGGGAAATCTTCCAATGGAGACACTTTATTTATAAAAGTTCTGCTGGTGCCATTCGCACGACACTGGCACCCCTAGATAGGAATATAGGAGTTTCCTATACTCACCAACCATGCAGTTTGCATGACACCAGCACCCCTAGATAATGCTGATGAGTATAGGAGTTTCCTATACTCACCAATCATGCAGTTTGCATGGCACCAGCACCCCTAGATGACGCTGATGAGTATAGGAATATAGGAGTTTCCTATACTCACCAACCACGCAGTTTGCATGACACCAGCACCCCTAGATGATGCTGATGAGTATAGGAATATAGGAGTTTCCTATACTCGCCAACCACGCAGTTTGCATGACACCAGCACCCCTAGATGACGCTGAAGAGTATAAGAATATAGGAGTTTCCTATACTTGCCAGCGCCATCTAGGTGTGCTTGTGCCCAATGGGGACACTTGAGGCTTCACAATGCTGTTCACACAGCACTAGCACCTCTAGATGGCGTTGTCGAGTATAGGAAATATACTCATCAGTGCCATCTAGGGGCACTAGTGCCGTACGGTGCATGGCCCTTGTTCTGGCGACAACTGTCTAAGAGGTGATTGGCCCAATTTGGGGGAAATTTCCCCTCCCTTCCTGTTGTAACTACAAGCCAGGGTGAAGGTATACTCAATGGCACATTGATGGCGAAAGGAAGCCATAGGGATTATTAGGATTTTAACCATTCCCTACTCTTCCCAAATTGAGAAAAAAGTTTTGGCTTTAGATATACTTTTAAGTGATCTTGGCAGCGTATGTGTTTGTGTCAGTGTAAGACAAGCTGTGAAATAATTTGTGCCGACTTCGTTTGTCTAGTATGACCGAGTCAAGGTTCCCAATGGTTACGTTTCTGTTTATTTCACTATTTTTCCATTTTACAACTTGACCTATTTATTGAAGGCTGCTTAGACGTCCCAGTCACTTGTTTCCATCACTTCCTCCACATTTACATTCCATTGCTTTTCGCGTATTCTGTGGAAATTCTGATACATTGAAGTGGAAGTTCACAAGACAGAAATTTCACAGAATTAGCACCCGGGCAAACAGGAAGTTCAACTTCAGCCAAAACTTTTTTATAGGGAACAGTAGGGAAGAGTTCATATGTCTGTTGTGTTATTTTTATTGATTCTATCTCTTCCCAACCTGGCGACACCAGTTATCTATTTTTTTTTTTGGGTGTCACTGGGACAGGAAGCGAGCTCACAGGCAACAATTAACACCGGGCAGAAATTTTAACAATAGTCGTGCACTTATCGATCTGATTGATGAAGCTTTTCAATATTCTGATCAAATCCACAAATTGTCAATGGTTCCCACCGCCATTTTGTTTTATAATAAATTGATGTGTGGGAAAATTCTAATAGTCTTCAAGCGCATCTTGTGATGTTTTGAGCAAGCCATGAATTATAAAATGATCAAATTTGATTTCTTTTCCTAAGTGGTTGGGCTGATCAAGGCTTTCTTACCATTTGTGCTCTATTGATTGCCTCCAATATCTAATCAGTCAAAGCATATGGATGGAATGATGGATCACATACCAAATTCGATGCGTCTACGGCCGATATTACCAACTCTACTTTGCCAAAACTAAAAAGATGTTTTGGTCTGGTTTTACCATGTAATATATGTGCTCTCAATTCCTCTATGAGGACCAATCCTAAAAAAAAATACATTTGCTGAAGCACATACCTTCTTCAATGGGAGGCCATCGTTCTACTTTACCAGAGCCTCAGATAGCAGTTAATTCCTGACAGGGGTTCTAACTCTTCCTCACTCTTTCCAAAACTAGAAAAAATATGTTTGACTTGACATATACTTTAATTAATGCTTTGTGAATATTGCACTTATTGGGTAACTCTTATTGATTAGAATTGTGAGTTTTAATACCCAGCTGTTACTTCTAATCCTCTAAGGCCCATTCACAGAAGTTTCTTGGGTAGTGTTTGTTATGCGTGTTGGTGCTGTGCAGCAGCATTCATTGTGAATGGCACTCCAACGCACATGTGCTGAAACACTGAGATAAATAACTATATAAAAGCTTACAAACTAAGGACCCTATTGAACACCCATATAGGAGCCAAATAACCTTCCAGCATGTCTTTGGAGTGTACAAGGAAAGCAGAGGAAAACCATCCAAGCACAGGGAGAACGCGAAACCTTCTTGCAGATAATCTCCTGACCAGGATACGAACCTGGGACCCTCAGCTAACACTGCTAACCACTGAGCCATCACACTGTGTTAATAGATAAAGCACCTTTGTTATTTGTTGTCAATTTTTTTTTCTTCATGTGTACAACTCTTGCTCCTTCAAAGTTTTTTTTATATAAAAAATAAATTAGATAGATAGATAGATAGATAGATAGACAGAATATATTTATACAGAAGAAAGGAAATTTAGTTTAGAGTGCTTTCCTTAAACAAAATCATGGAGACTTGTTTTCATGGATGTTCTCTTTAAAAACCCAATGTTGTGATTTTCTTCTGCATTCCTCATATAATAGGAAGCAATGTATCATTTAGACATCAGCGAGAAGAGATTCTACTCATTAAGCGTCCTCTAGATGTGTAACCTTTGCTGGGATGCTAATGGTTGATTAATAAATGGACTGCTACTACGTCTCAATTAGGGAGGATTTGAATAGGGCTTAATGGAAATTGCTCTGATTTGAGGATCAAAGGATTTCTCAGTAAGTCTGAAAAGTCTGGTAATTAATTAGAATGTTGTCCTTAATGTTCTGCATCGTGTACATGCAAACACTGAGGAGCAAAGCTGCTATGGGAAATTAAGCTTTTAAAGGAAACCTGTGCTGAAAGATATATAGAGGTCTCCACTGCTGATCTCTACTTCTGAAAAGTGCTGTCATGCTTATCCAGTGGCTTCAGGACTTTCCCAGCTACAGCCACTGATTATGCAGAATGGCGATTCTGATTTAATTCTGACTTTTTTCATAAAGAGGCTGGCAATGGCACACCACAGGTTTCGTTTAAAGGGGAAATATATTTTTTATATGATTTTTATAAGCTATACTTGTGATCCTTATCCCCTTAATGCAAATAATCTTATCAGTGTGGGATGCTTTAGGGCTCATTCACATTGGTGCAGGGGTCTGTGTACTATAAGAAATGGCTGCATCTCTGAACCCAAGGTCACAAGTGCCACAGGTATGGCATACAGCTCAAAAAATATAAAAAAAAACACCGGGCGCCTGTCCTGGTGCAAAAAACAACAAGGGGAAATTAATTCTCCAATACATTTCTCCAGCAGCAAAGTTCCTGAGCACTATCAGTCCATTGACGCTTTTACCCCTGCTTCCTTTGAGCCCAGCTCTGAGGAAGGGGGCGTGTCCCCGAAAACGCGTTCAGCAGTGGTAGCGTGACTCTGCGGGTTAAGCAGAGCTTCTGGATTGTCCTTTATTTTCTCCAATTCATTTCCACAGCAGCAAAGTTACTGAGCACTATAAGACGTTTTTAACCCTTGATTCCTTTGTGAGTATAATTTATTGTACACCTATTTTTACCAATAAAAAGGTTTATTGGACTAGGAGAGGCGCCCGGTGCTTTTTTTATGTTTTATGCAGTGTTTGGGATCCCTTATCTGAAACAGGGCAGCCCTACTGGATTTTAAGAAGCTTTTTGGGCCACAGGAGGGTCTCTTTTGCCGCCGGTCAGTGCTTTTTTTTGGAATTGAATACAGGTCACCTGTAAAAATCAATGACCTTCATACAGGTATGGATGTACGTCTCTTGACCCAGACTGTCTGCATCCATGGGCACACATCCATACTTGTATGCAGTTATGTGCTCAGAGCAGCATTTATTATTTTCAATAGAAGGCCCTAATGCAAAGCAAGTTAACGTTCAACTTAAAGGAGAACTATGAGGTGAGTGCTTTTCACTCACCTCATAGTTCTAGCCGACCTGTGACAATGAGACTGTCGCAGGTCATCTCAGTAGATCGGGAGGTGAGCGAACACATACCGGCGTTCGCTCACCTCTCGATCCTGTCACGGCTCTCTGCCGTGACAGGGGAGGGGCTGGATTCCCCCCTCCCCGCTCCGATCCGCCAGCGCTGACTGGCGGAACGGACGGGGGAGGGGGCGGGTACAGCTGGCTCTGCCTCTAGATAGGCAGAGCCAGCTGTCAGTCACGCAGCTGGGCGGATCCAGACATAATTGTCGGGATCCGCTTCAGCTGTGGCGTTTCAGTATACCGCGAGCAGCAGCTCGCGGTATACTGCGGCGTCTCAGTATATATATAGGTATACTGAGCCTAGGGTGACGGAAGGATGCTAGTTTGTGTCCTCCCGTTACCCTAAGGCAGGGCTCAAAATTTCCACTCGCCCGCTCGCATTTGGCCCGATCGCGTACCTGACTATGAGAGCAGCCGCTCCTTGCTGTCCTGTCCTGGCTCCGTTACTTTCGATCGATCACCGGAGCTCTGACAGTTCTGAGCCCCGTTCGCAAGGATGGATTAGTAAGGTCTGCAGACCTTACTGCAGAGAACGGAGCTCAGA
>NW_017307885.1:26540-77355 GCF_000935625.1 Nanorana parkeri
TATTATTTTCTATGTGGGAGCAGAGAACGGTGGGGTATTATTTTATATGTGGGGGCAGAGAATGGTGGGGTATTATTTTATATGTGGGGGCAGAGAACGGTGGGGTAGTATTTTATATGTGGGGGGCAGAGAACGGTGGGGTATTATTTTATATGGGGGGAGGCAGAGAACAGGGGGGAGGGTATTTATTTTATATGTGGAGGGCCACAATGTTCACATTGCTTTATCTTAATATTGTTGTTGTTAATATTTATTTTTGTAACTTTATTCTGCCTTCAACATTTAAAAGTGTAATTTCATAAGATAATTTAAGAGGGTGGGTTTAGGGGCGGAGTTAAGGCCGAGGCAGGGTTGGGGTTAGGTGGGGTAACTGGTGGCGAGTAACTCTTAAGGCCTGGCTAGTAGCTCAGGACTTGAAATTTTGAGCCCTGCCCTAAGGAGAACGATGGGGAAAAGCCTTAACCCCATAGTTCTCCTTTAACGCACCACAAAAATCAAACTTCTGCTATATGATGAGGGCTAGTCTGTAAATCTTTACTGTGCAGTACACAGCTGTATATGTACCTGCAGAAAATGTTCATACATACAGTTCAACCCTCAGGGCAGGATAATTATGGGATTAAAGACCTGTGTGAGTGCCACAGATTTCGCATGCGTATGAGCACAGAGAGGCGGCGTTGCAGCTCAGATACAGATCAGTGTGGTTTCCAGAAATGTTTGTACTTCATCATAGAGTACATAGAAGGGATCTGATGTGTACAGCAAACCTCTGTGTCATTAGGGATCGTTATCTCACACTGTAAACCCTGATGCTGGTGACACACATTGAGTCCACTGGCAGCCATAGAACATAGGAGATCTTGGAACAAAGAAAGAGTTTGTTCCATCCATAGAAAGAGTTTGTCCCATCCATTTTTCTGCTGCTAATACAGAATGCACAGAAAAATTCACCAGGATACCCCCTGGCTGGAATTTAACAATTTGGACAAGGGGACACCTAGAGGTTCATTTATAAAGGATCGCCTGGCACTGGCACCCCGAGATGTCGCTGGCATCTAGGAATTTATATACTCATTAGCGCCATCTAGGGGAACTAGTGACGTGCATGTGGCAGCTGGGAGGAACTTTTATTAATAAACCCCCTGCCACTTTAACCTGAAAATATATCTAAACCCAGACATAATCCTATTCCTATTTATTACACATAATCCAAAATAACAAACTAGGTGCCATATGTATGTGATTTCCAAAGACTGATGTACAAAAAAAATATTTAAAAATATTGCATTCTATTAGTACTGTTTACATTCAACCCCCTCCCCCCATAGACCAACATGGGTATTTTCATTTTTTTCCTACATTGCAAGATGTTCTGATGAGCAGGGGATTCGTGCACAGCTCCCCTTATGATCGGGCCTTAAAGACATGTATCGCTTCCAGACCAGGCTTATTAGGAGACTGCAGATCATAGGATAGGATTGGTTATTTTATTACAGATATGCAAGGTGCAGAGCAATGGATCAGTTCTATCAGATTGTATAGGATTATCTATGATGATGTTGCTTTTGTGGGTTTCCAGACAGAATATGATTAAACTTCGGCCAATGAGCTGCATAAAGCTATGGTTTTCTACTGTGCGTTGTGCCATATCTGGCATTAGTGAGGTGGTATTCCAGTGAAAGTTACAGTGACATGGAGATATGGATAATGACCTTCTTATTCTGCTGTTTCACATAAGTAGAAGAATAACCCGGCATGATCTCCAGTGGCTTTACTGTATTATACAAGATTATTTACCCTGGAGACCCAGAGAAACATGAAAGTTAAATAAAAGTATACATACAAGGCTCAAATTTCAGTCAATTCCGGCTGAATTTCCAGTTGCTTGAATAATCTCTAGAGTAACCCAGGGTCACCAAGCCACTATATTAAGCAACTCAGAACTTCAGCAAAAGAAGTTGAGCTCAAGTTTGTCCATGTCTCTCTATTATCCTATATCTAGGACGGGTAGCCTATCAGGCTTACTCCCTGTGTCTCTCTATTGGTCTATATCTAGGATGGGTAGTCTATCAGGCTTACTCCCTGTGTCTCTCTATTGGTCTATATCTAGGATGGGTAGCCTATAAGGCTTACTCCCTGTGTCTCTCTATTATCCTATATCTAGGATGGGTAGCCTATCAGGTTAACTCCCTGTGTCTCTCTATTGGTCTATATCTAGGATGGGTAGCCTATCAGGTTAACTCCCTGTGTCTCTCTATTGGTCTATATCTAGGACGGGTAGCCTATCAGGCTTACTCCCTGTGTCTCTCTATTGGTCTATATCTAGGATGGGTAGTCTATCAGGCTTACTCCCTGTGTCTCTCTATTGGTCTATATCTAGGATGGGTAGCCTATCAGGCTTACTCCCTGTGTCTCTCTATTGGTCCATATCTAGGATGGGTAGCCTACCAGGCTTACTCCCTGTGTCTCTCTATTGGTCTATATCTATGATGGGTAGCCAGTCAGGCTTACATCCTGTCTCTATATTGTCCTATGGGTAGCCACACAGGCCAATAGAAAGGTATGTAAGGTGTGAGGGGCAGGACTGAGCTCAGCTTGGCTCCAGGTTGGCTACTTCTGGCATTGTACTGTAGGAGGGGTCAGTTTTGTTTTAGGCATTATTTAGGGTCTAAGTTAGGTTTTGTTCGGGTATAGCATTAGGGCTTTTACTATCAGACTTAGGGTTGTATTAATTAAATATTCACTTGGCAATTCACCTACCGAATATTCACCCAAACATTCCACCAAAGGTTTGAAATGATTCATCCATCAGTTTCTGATGACATTCTGATTGGACTCTGAAAAAGCAGCAACACTCTAAGGGCCAGATTTAGTTCTCATGAGCCTGTAGGCAGAGAAATCTGAAAAAATAGTCTTTTTTTCTTGAGAAAGAACCCCCCCTACACCCACCATCCTGCTGCATATTCATATAAATTAATATTTGCCGGCTGCCTGGTGGGGACCAGGTTGGGGTGGGTCTTTCCCAAGGTCGCATTGGGAATATATATATTACAAACTGGTGGCACCCCTCGGTGGAGGGGGCCTGCAGGCAGATGCCTACATTGCCTAGAGGGAAATCCGGCTCTGAACACACACTAATAAGTTGTCAGCTCTATTCATTCCCAGATGTGCATACATCAGAGCCTGAATGGCTTACAGTTCTGCCCCTCCCTCATTAAGTCTGAGTGCTACTGTACAGGAGATTACAGGAGGCTCATACGAAGAAATATTCAGGTACTTATTCTAGTAAGTAAAAACAGAGTTAGAGTAAGTTGTCATCAGAACAGAAATAGAGTGGAAATCTTCTAATGGGGACACCTGTACCAGTAACAATTGATTTTAGAGAGATAGCCTCCCACTTCCTGTTGTTCTACAGGAAGTGAAAGGAGAACCTGACAAGGGTATAAACCATCCCCTACCCTATCTAACGTGAAAAAGTTTGGGCTTTAGACATACTTCAATGATTTTTTTTAATGAATAACTGGATTAAATAGTATTTTATATTCACACTTGAGTGTGAGCATTGTTAGGAGATTTTTAAGCTTTTTTTGTGAATTTTTCACCTGCGTTTCAGGATTGAGAGTTTCTGCTTTAGCCAATGGAAAGCCAGTTACTGCAGGGAAGAGATGGCTGTTAGGCGCTAAATCACACAGAAAAGAACATTACTCATGTTTTTCATCCACTTCTATTGAAGCTTATTGAGACAAAAACGCCCGACCCTGCCTGAAAAATACTTATGTACCTTTTCGAGCTACAAGCATCACATCGTCCATGTGTAAGTGGGTGCCTTTGAAAAGAATGGGATTCTTCATATTGCGTGTTGTCGCGTTTCGGGAAACGCTCAACAAAACGATCAGGTGTGAATGGGGCTCAAGCTAAAAAAAACACATATTTCAGTATGTATGATGGAGAAAAAAAACACCCTTGTTCTGGCAGACTGCAGCCGTTTGTGTGGTCCATTGTCCTAATCCACATTCCATCAAGGTTAACCGCAACAATGAGGAAATGAAACCCTCTCCATTAGAATGTTCTGTATGTTAGATAAGATTGTTAGAAAGATGCTCTCACAAATTCCCACTACCTTCTTCTATTCTTCCTCGTTCCATTTCTTCACCTCTCTCAGCTGGTATAACCAGTCTTTTTTCTATGTCGGTGACGAACACCGAACACACTACAACTAGAGATAAGACCACAGAGTGCACAGGACACCACTGGATTTCTGGCAGGATTCACAGGTTGTTTTTTGTTGGGACGAACAGGTATAATAAAATGCTTTCAACAAAGGTATATTTAAAACACCAGGGGGGGCAGACAGTAAATATGACTTTTTTGGGTATACATGCACTGTCACAAGCCTGGGCAATTCAAACGGAGGAATTGTTGGAAACAAAGTGCATAAGCAAAGGTAACTATCAGTAAAAAAAAAAACACTTGAATAAAAATGTGTACATCCAGAGCTACAGGCACCTGATGTTATATTCAAAACGTGACTTTTCCTTTACAGTCTAGGTTGGCCCAGCCCCCCACCCAACTTTGGAGCCTCCCTATTGGTCAGCTAGGCCTTCCATCACCTAAGAGGACCATTAGGGAGGCTTTTTGAGGCAGAAAGGTATGGGAAACCTGATAACATTTAAAGGAAAAGTCAAGTCAAGATATACTATATTGCCAAAAGTATTGGAACACCCTTCCAAATCATTGGATTCAGGTGTTCCGTGAAATTTCCTTGCTACTAAATATTCCACGGTCAATTTATGATGTGGGGTTGTTTTTCAGGGTTTGGGCTTGGCCCCTAAGTTCCAGTGAAGGGAATTCTTAAGGCATCAGCACACCAAGACATTTTGGACAATTTTATGCTCTGAACTTTGTGGGAATAGTTTGGTGATGGCCCCTCCCTGTTCAAACATGACTGCGTACCAGTGCAGAAAGCAAGGTCCATAAAGACATGAATGACTGAGTTTGGGGTGTATCAACTTGACTGGCCTGCACAGAGTCCTGACCTCAACCTGATAGAACACCTTTGGGATGAATTAGAGCGGAGACTGCGAGCCCGGCCTTCTCCTCCAACATCAGTACCTGACCTCACAGATGCATTTCTGGAAGAGCGGTCAAACATTCCCATAGACGCACTTCTAAACCTTGTGGACACCTTCCCAGAAGAGTTGACACTGTTATAGCTGCAAAGGGTGGGTCAACTCAATATTGAACCCTACGGACTAAGACTAGGATGCCATTAAAGTTCATGTGCTGTAAAGGCAGGAGTCCCAATACTTTTGTTAATATAGTGTAACTATCTTGTTATATCTTTGGATATATTGATCGTTTTGACGTGAATTTGTAATCTCCAGTTCTCCAATCTCCAATTCTGCAATATTTTAGCACATAGTCGGTATAAATTGTTCAGGTTTGTGGCAGGCTTACTTGTCTCTGGTTTTACCATAAAATCTATCTTCAATAATATTGTACATACATTGCATTTGATGTATTAATAGAAACTTGGGCTTTTTAAACTACAGGATGACAGTAGAAACAAAACACAAAAGACTCAATTCATAAAACTTTAACACAAGGATAAAGATTTTAATATTCGCCTCTAAACCCCAATGGAAAATAACTGTCACTTTATGGAACATAAGGACCTTTATCCTCGTGTGTTAGCTTTATGAATTCAGCTGAATGGCTCTTTTAATATATGCGCAATGATATGTAAATGGCAGTGAAATGTGTTGGTATTTGATATACATTGATATTTGCTTATCATACTCTTTCTTTTTAAAGGTTTCACTCACAAGACCAAGAAAGTCCACACAGGCCCAATATTTGATATTAGTGAGGTGAGTCCTTTGTTATTGGCGCTGGTCTTATTCAACGGCTTTTATAGGTGGACAGGTTCACAAGGCAGTAGAAGTGCATTTCTGAAATATGACTGGGGATGTGCAGAGAATAAAGTGATTTTTATAAATGGCTCTTTAAATGTTGGATATAGAAAATGGTAAAGTCCCAGTGAGGTTTGTTTTGTCATCTGTGTCCTATTGAGTAGATTTCCCTTCACGTTCTGTACAGTAGACACACCAGGAAGCAAGAAGACGTTTCTGCAAAGTCAGGGACACCCCAACACTGCAATAAATGGTCATATTGGACAACTTCTTCTCTATTCCTAGTCCCATGACAATCCTCACTAGGATAAAATGAGAAACATAAGGAAGAAAGAGCACCAGCATAGTGAAGCAAATTATTTTATTGTATGCATCAAAAGTCAAAACAGAACTCTACCCCTGCACTGTGAGGGTTAAGTGCTCGTTTTGGTTTAGGGGCTTAAATAAAGCAGATATACTCACCTGATCCTCAGTCCCGTGACAGCCAGCGCTCTTTCGATCTCCACTCTGGCTGTGGAACTTCCCTCGGCATCCTCATGCCTCATGCAGGTCAGTGGACCTGCATTAGGTGTGTTGACATCAGCGGTCTTTATACCACCAGTTCCCAGGGGGAGAAGAGGCTGAGGGGACCGGTGCAGCAGCCAGGTGGGACCAAGAATCAGATGAGCATATTTGCTATTTGAGCCCATGAGCCAAAATGAGCACTTAACCCTTGTAGTGCAGGAGTAGCCTTACTTCAAGGGTTAGTTATGTAATTCCTGCAGTTCTTCTTTAAGATCAAATACACTCACAAGGGGAGACCTTCTGGTGCACAACAAACAGGGTAGATCCGATGTTTGGCAATCCTTAAATCCAAGCATGGAAAGAACGAGCGATTACCCACCTGACCCAAAATATCCTTATTTTTTTTTAAAAAGTGACAGTTATCTTCTTATTTCTTATTTGTATTACATTTTAACAAGATATACAACACAGAGAGCACATTTCAGATAAACCAGAACATAGAACCAGAAGTATATATGATGTCAACAAAAGTGACAGTTATTGAGATTGAGTCCAATGAGATTGAAAAATTACAGTCACATGACAAAAATGAACATTGTTATCCTTCTGTCAAAGCTTTGTGAATAGAGTCAAAAGACTACACCAAAAGACAATGAAAAAGAGAATAAAAAAACACAAGAGAAGATAAACTATGACTCAAGATTGCTGTAACTGATATGAAGAGCATGACATATGAGACACGTCATGCTCATGTGAGATATCTGTCAGCAACATACAGAAGATCTCCAGGAACAAAATGAACTCTAACTTTGGTTCTCTGGTTCCTTGCTCCAGTCCCTATGTCCTGTAGAGATATAGGGGCTGGAGGATGGAATCATGATTTGTGGAGGGAGACACGGGCATCTGACACTCCCTGAAGTGTTGATTGCTGAACATTCTGATCGAGACTGGAGCAATGGAATGGAGCCATGGAACGCTCCGATGGTAGGTGACACTGGCCACCAGACAAGTGAGTATAAACGCTCTTCTAATGCGGGGAACAGCTGTTTCATTTGTTTCTTTCACAAGAATTTTAATTAGACAAAAAAAAACCGAAAGTATAGAATAAGGAAAGACGGTAATTTCCAATGACAGAAACATGAAAAAGGAAAGTATACATACAACATGAAACTTGAGCACCTATATAACAAAAGGTGCAAACACAATACTGTAGGTTCTTACAAAAAGTCCCATATACAGGTGAAACTCGAATAATTAGAATATCGTGCAAAAGTAATTGCAGTAATTTCTGCAAAAGGGGCCCAAACCAAGTGCTGAGTACATATGCATGCTTGTACTTTTCAGAGGTCCGATATTGTTCTATGTACAATCCTTGTTTTATTGATTGCATGTAATATTCTACTTTTTTGAGGTTGTGGATTTGGGGTTCTTGGGGTTTTCATGAGCTGTAAGCCATAATCATCACAATTATGACAAATCACGGCTTGAACTATCTTGCTTTGCATGTATTGAGTCTATCTCATATATTAGTTTCACCTTTTAAGTTGCATTAGTGAAATAAATGAACTTTGCACGATATTCTAATTATTCGAGTTTCACCTGTATAGGGAGTGGCATTGAGGAATCAATAATACCTTATCAAAAAAGAAAAAGGAAGGAAGGGGAAAACAAAGAATTTCCCCCTTTATACTGTCACCTCCGATGGGATGGCCCTTGAAAACTTTTGTGACTAATTGCAAAATGGCAAAATCCCCACAGGAGGGAAAAAGAAAAAGGAAATAGAAGAGCAAGAAAAAAAGCAAAAGAAGAGAAGATGTTAAAAAAAAGGTAAAGGGAGGGGGAAGGAAGGAAGGAAAGAGGAAGGGAAAGAGGGCAGGAATACCCCTCCCCCCCTGCATTCAGGGGCTGCGAATCATGCTCGACTTAAAGGGACAACAGAGGGTCTCAGGTCCCCTCCGGATACAAAATGGCCTTAACAATAGGTGAATCTTGTTAAAGTGACACTAAGCTCAGGCATTACATCTTAAAAATACATTCACGTACCTCAATTATTAACAAAAATGTATCCTATTTGTGTATCACTCGGCTGTAGATCCTCAAATCATCTCTGAATTGGTGATGACACTGTCCTTCCTCCTGGAGGGGGCTACTTTTGTTCCCCATGGTCCCTGTGTGTGTTGTAAAGTAGTCACCGCTCCAAGCTCACTCCTGGGATGGAGTGCAATCTCATGTTTAGTTTACTAATTTGTATTGAGATTGTATTCCATCACAGGAGTGAGCTGGGAGCGGTGACTACTTTACAACACACACAGGGACCATGGGGAACAAAAGTAGCCCCCCTCCAGAAGGAAGGACAGTGTCCGCACCAATTCAGAGATGATTTGAGGACCTACAGCCAAGTGATACACAAATAAGATACATTTCTGTTAATAATTGAGGTATTTGAATGTATTGTTAAGATTTCACTCCTGAGTTTAGTGTCACTTTAACTGTGTCTTGTTCCAGTTTTTTTTTTAATCAACTGACAGGGTCTCTTTAAGAAAATCATTTTCATGCAAGGTTTGCTTTACTTTCGAATACATTTTTAACATTGTAAATGTAATTCATAGATCTGTATTATTTGCCTTTTATTTTAACATTTTAGTGAAAATAAAACTAAAATCCTATCCTTTGTAGTAAGTACGTACTGGGGAATTTATTTTAAAGCAATACTCTTCATTTTCGGTGACACTTCCTCTTGGTGTCTAGCCAAGGTCTCACCCACCTGCAAAGCATGACATCGCCTTTGTGCTAAATATCATACTTTGAACCGTTTGTTTTTTTCAGACTGCACACTGTGATTTCTTGGTTTATTTGTCTAGTGGGTAGGTCAGTTAGTGACAACTTGTTAAAACTAAAATAGCCTCCGGTTACATTCCTTCCACTGTCGCAGAAGTTGCGTAATTCTGCAGCTCTCGGCTACCTGGAAGACCGAGCCGGTTGAACTACATACATTTTATAACCTCTTACCATTTTATCACGCTGTGGACTAAAGGATATCTATCAGGAATAGTTTGGTCTTTTGATAACTGCATGTGGTTGATACACAGAAAAATTTTAAAATTGTATAGAAAGCTTAACTCTGTACACACAGCTACATGTGTATGCTGTCGTACCTGCCAAAGGATTTGTAATTTTGTCCAGCCACTTTTGTGATTCATACACCTCTGCCAGACAGCAAAGACAGGAGGGTGACACCGCTTTCTTTCTGAGTTAAGGAACAGAGTGGTCTTGCTTTCCCTTCTTCAGTCTGGCCACTAGATGGGGCTAAAGGCACATCAGAAATAAAGATTTACAGAGTTATTCACAAAAGGGTGGAGGGCTTGGAGAAGGCAGGAGAAGGGAACAATATAGGACAACATAGCTGAACTGGAAAGTGGGCTGAATTAGAGATTTTTTTTCCAAATCAGCTATTTCGGCCTAGATTGTTCACTTCTCCTGCCTTCTCCAAACTCTTCACCCTTTTGTGAATAACCCTGTTATTTACTATGTTCATCGTTGCCATCTAGTGGTCATAATGTGGTATTACATGAAAAACATTCACAAATACACTCCCTTATAAGGAGACAACTAAAAACATTTGTTTTACACGGTAAATGGCCCTAAGAATAGTTTATAAATGGGCCCCTGTATGTTGTCTTTGCATTTGTACAGCGAGCAGGCCCAGTTAATTGGCAGGTGAGGATCTTTAACTCATTCCTTTGATTGTATAGGTATCTGGTGAACCTGCTGTACGCAAGGGGTGAAGCTTACCATAAACTTCCTTACACATAGCGTGTTTTTTTTATGATGTCAGAGTATAATGATTAATCGGCTCTAACATAATCTGATCGGGTTTCTTTACAGCATTTCAGATGGCCGCACTATGGAAAAATAGTGTCTGATGAGGTCTTAACTGTCAAGGTTTACAATTGCAGCAAAGTTTTCACGCACAGGTAAGCTGATGCAACCTTTTTCCTTATTTTATAATGGGAAGGTTTCCCCATATTGTATCCCTTTAAAGCATCGCAAGAACGGAAAAGCACCTGCCAGAAATCCAGTGAGCTCCTAACTTCCTGCTGTACTGAAATCCTAAGACGTGTTGTCACAGCTGCCCAATTCTCCCTTCTGGAACTAAAAAAAAACACTACCTCTCTTTACATAAGGGGGAGGAGTACTGTAGCGTCTGTAGGAGTACTGGGCACGGCTGATAACATTGGAATATCAATTCAGCAGAGGCATTGTCATGTAATTAAAGGGCCAATCCATTATAAGGATTTCCTACTCTCCATGCTGGATTTAAACAAAAATTATTTTATATAATGAAGAATGTATCAGGAGGAGCTGAAACACGCAAAACTTCCAGGTGAAAAATAACAGAAATTATAGCAGGGAGAGATGACTGTTTAAAGCAAATCAAACCTTAACCCTTGCAGTGCGGCTACCCCGGCACTGCAAGGGTTAACTGCTCATTTTGTCTTGGGAGCTAAAATAAAAAAGTTATACTCACCCGAACCACAATCCTTGCTTGCTCCCCCTCTGCTCCCGTAGTCTAAGGTCCCTGAGTCATCACATTCTATACCTGTATAGGACGTGAGGATGCCGAGGGACATTAACCCTTACAGTGCGAGGGTAGCCCCAATGCAAGGGTTAAGATTTGATTTGCCTGGAGTTGTGCTTTAAGTATCTATAGTATATAACAGCCAAGGAGTGACTCCATGCTCTACCTAAATATAACCTTTGTGTGCTAGGCCTTTTATAATTATTTTATAAGCCAATATACTGTACATGCTTTTTATTACCAGATTGCTGGGAAAACTTATCATCAGCCTTCAGCATCTACCAAAAAATGGCCGGCTGGGTCTCACAGAGGCTCTTGTGGATAAAAACTTTAGCGTCACCAGGGTAAGAGCTATTCTGGATTGTTCTGTACATTACAGGGAGTGTATAGTAGTTCAGAATATATTTTCCTGATTTTTTATGGTCAATAAATAAAAAATAAAAATAAAACAAACATATATATTTATATTTCCTGGCTCACCTCATGTCAGCATACCAATGGGTTAACTCCGCCCTCGGCTCCACCCGGAACCACCCCTTACTAGAGTATAAATTCCCCCCCCCATCCACTCTCCACATGTTCTTTTTGGTCCTCGCTCAGAACACCTGGGAAGATGGATGTAATGGGCCTTACCCTTCCCACCACAGGTTCAGCCTCTCCTGGGGGGAAGATCTCCTTGGGGTGGTAAATCCACTGGATGGGACATGCCTGGTGCTGGGCAGTGGGCCGAAGTTAACCCACATGGCGCCTGATATGGGTTCGGGAAGTGGACTGATCTCAGCTGCGGAGGTCTGATCTCTTCCCTGTGTACAGAGGTCGAAGTTTGCGTTCCGCTGTGGAACGCACGCGGTGGGGAGAGAGAGTGTGCTGGCATCTACTTCCTGCGCATCGTGCACTCCAATGTGGAGTGCAGGGTCCCTCCCCTTCCTGCCGGGGCCGTAATTCATTTGGCTGGAGGTGGAGGGGGCGGAGCCTTGGGTGATAGCGGCTGCGTTTCAGCATGGAATGCACGCTGCTCAACGAGCACGGGGATCGCTGGATGTGGGGCTGTCTACCCTCTTAAAGAAGGACAGAGGCAGATATTTGCCTAGGCTGCGCTCTATGGGTATAGAAGGACTGGCTGTCTGTTCGGCGCACACATGAACTGTAAGGGTGTTCGGCGGGCTGTTCATGTGTTTTTTCCCCCCATTTATGGGGGTGGGGTTACTCCTTTAAATTCCTATCAGACCTTAAGGGTCTGGTATGACTTTAAGGGGAAACACCACACACTTTTTTTTTTGTTTTTTTTACATGGGATCCCTCCTAAAATTCCTACCAGACCTTAAGGGTCTGGTATGACTTTTGGGGGGAACCCCACGCTTTTTATTTTTTTAAATGGGGTCCCTCTTAACATTCCTACCAGACCTAAAGGGTCTGGTATTGTTTGGGAGGGGGAACTGCACCCTTTAAAAAAAAAAATCATTTTTTTTCTTTAGAAATTTTAGTTTTGCTGGAGCAGGTTCTATACATTGTACAGATGTGCCACTATACAGGAAGGTTAAGGCGACCCCCCAAGCACGATATTTAAAGGAATTTTTCATTTTTATTGTTACCCTTTAATGTTAAAATCACTGCTCCTTTAAAAACTGTTTTGTTTTTTTTGCATTGATTCCTGTCCCCCAGGGCAGTACCCAGATCCCCATACCCTTTGTATGGCCAATAACTGGCATCTAAGCCTTCAAAAAGGGGGCAATTGTTTTTGAAAGTTTTGCCCTCATAGACTTGCATTGATTTCTAAGTTAGAATTAGAAGTTTTTCCATGTTCGAAAGTTCAAATTAGAACCGAACTCGGGGATGTTCGGCCCATCACTAGTTCAGACAGTTGTCGCCTGCAGGTTCCTGTTGGGCATGTGGTTCTCAGGCCATGCCTCAGAAGATATTGTGCTCCACATGCCTTAAAGAGGTAGCAGTGGATAAGTCCTCAGAATCTCAGGATGTAAAAGCTTACATTCTCTTGCACAGTACAGACTTGTCTCAGTTTTCTAGGAGTCCTCTCGGCTTTGATTCCGGCAGTGACTTGGACCCATTGGCACATGAGGCGCATCCAATATTCATTCCTTCATCAGTGGGACAAGAGGTCATTGGCCCAGTCAATCTTTCTGCCATACCTAGTCAGGAACAGTTTGAGATGGTGGCGCAATCCACAAAACCTAGCGAAAGGCAAGGATCTCCTTCCTGGAGATTGGATCACGATTACATCCGATGCCAGCCTGAAGGGTTGGGGTGCCCATTGCTTGGGACACCAGGTTCAGGCAAAATGGAAAACTCAGAGTCCGGGGCACTGGAATGCTTTTGAATTGCAAGCAGCGTTCAAATCTCTACAAGAATTTCATCATGTAATCAGGGGATGTCGAGTGAAGCTCCGCATGGAGAACAGGACAGCAGTGTCTTATGTCATGCGCCAGGGATCAACGAAGTGTCTCTCTCTCCTGAAGATTCTGTCAGTCCTGTTTCCTTGGGACGGAACAACATCTACATTACCTGACAGCCTTTTATCTGCCAGTTACAGAGAACCGGAGGGCAGACAGATTGAGCCGGGAGTTTTTGGATCCACACGAATGTTCCGTCAATCCATGATACCTTTGGCTTGATTTTTGAGAGTGGGGTGTTCCACAAGTACACTTGATGGTGTCCAAGTACAACACTTAGCTTCCAGTATTCTACACACGTTACTTTTACCAGAAAGCTCTGGGGCAGGGTGCTCTTTCACTCCCTTGGTGGTTCAGCACAATTTACGTGTTTCCTCCTATTCTGTTGATCCTACAAACACTTTGGAAGATAGACAGAGAAGGGGTTCTAGCCATCGCTGTTCTGCCTTGGTGGACAAAAAAGCCATGGTTCCCGCTACTCTTGGAGATGTTGGTGGAGCCTCCGAGGCCCTTGCCCTTGTTGAGGGATCACCTCCCTCCAGGGCGAACATGTCCACCCGAACGTGGCACGATTGAGTTTGACGGTCTGCAAATTGAAAGGCAACGGTTGCAGCAATTGCAACTTTCAGCACCAGTAGTCGAATCCCTGGTATGGGCCACCAAACCTTTCACGAAGAGCACTTATTATAAAGTCTTTCCATGGCAGCAAAAGAAGGCTGGCAGTTGGATAATCCAACAGTAGGAAACGTCTTGGATTTCCTGCAATCAGCTCTGGACTCAGGTTTAAGCCACAATACACTGCGGGTTCAAGTTTCCGCTCTGTCAGCCTTGACTAAATGTCGTTGGGCTAATCATGCTATGGTGAGGCAATTCTTGCAAGCCGCAATGAAGATTAGGCCACCAGTGAGGCCACTCTTTCCAAAATGGGACTTACCCTTAGTTCTGAAAGTGGTGTTGGACTCTCCTTTCTATCCTCCATCCTCATGTTCCTTATATCACCTTACCCTCTTGACAGTATTCATCACTGTTGTGGTTTCAGCCAGAAGCGTTTCGGAGATCTTTCTTGCCAAAAGTTGCCTCTCTGTTCCATTTCAACTGGCAAACTGTGCTCCCAATCCTATGGGAATCAGATCTGGCATTTAACGAGATCTGTGGCTACGTCCTGGGCAGCCTATGCTAAAGTCACGGCAGAGATGGTCTGTAGGGCAGAGACCCTCCTACCCCACTTCTGGCAATGTTCTATGCTTTTCTTCTGATGTCTTCTGGCAGATCATGTGACCTACTGAGTCTTCTTCCTCCTCGTTCCTTTCCCTGGAGTGGGGGTTGTGGATGCAGAGAGTGGTTCTGATGTGAATATATCAGCATAGTTTTCTGCATCTGTCAGTGCACACTGCAGTACTCAGGGATCAGGGCAATATACTCGGGGGGCAGGTCCATGTACTCAGGGTGCAGGACCATGTGCTCGGGGAAAGGGTCATGTATTCAGGGGACAGGGCCATGTACTCAGGGGGCAGGACCATGTACTCAGGGGGCAGGGCCATGTGTTCAGGGGCAGGGCCATGTGGTCAGGGGGCAGGGTCATGTGACCAGTACTCAGGGGGCATGACCATGTGCTCAGGGGGCAGGGCCATGTGTTTAGGGGGCAGGGTCATGTCTACCTGCAGCCACAGTCTTTCCTTACTCTTCCCGGTTCAGTGACACTGGGCATCATTCAGCTAGAAGCCTGGAAAAAGATGTACTGTAGAGTATAGCTCTGGATTGAAGGTAAGTATTGCAGACAGATCTCCTTTTTTTTAATCATTGCTTGAGGGGCATTAAAAAAAAATTCCGGAGTTGGTCTTTACATGTTTATTTATAAAAGAAAGATTTGATATACACTGTAAAATAAGATATAAACATAAGTTAGGAAAAATATGTAAAAAAAATATAAATAAAACTGACTTAAAAGCATTATAGATTCCTGAAGCCAGTAAAGTGACGGCAGAGGTCATTTTGTATCATCAATATACAGCCTTGTGTAATAAACAAGCTCTTAGCAACTAACTCTTTCTGTGATGAGTAATAACAAAGTCGCATGACTGAGCCGTACATGTGTCTTTTCTCCCACATAGCGGCACACCCCGTTCTCGCCTGCTTCTCCTCAGCTATAGGAACCTATCTGACTTGCTGGTTCTGCTTATTGCAGCAATAGATTGTTATTGCTTTTCTTTTCAAATTTCACGATGTTTAAAACCACGGCCATAAAACAACACAGCAGTACAGTACTGTGAATAGAAACTTGATAGACAGAGGTGTCCTTGCTATTCAAATGTAAATTCTGCTTTATTTTGTTAGCGGCATTGTGTATGGATTTTTGTTACCAATTCCAAAAACAATAGAATTTAGAATAGATGCATGTAGCCGGTCACATTTAACTAGACTTGTTTTACCATTTTGAAGATGTTTTACCGCTCGTCCAAATGGCTTTCTCAGTTCAGATTAGTAGCGGGAACATAGGCCTATAGACAAGTCAGTCAATTGAAGTGTATGTAAACAATAAACTTTTCTGATTTGCTTCCTTTTGGTCTGTTAAAGCTGAAGTGTATCGCACGCATATAATACCTAACTTTTCCCCACTTCGACTGATCAACATGCAACTGAAAATTTTCAATAAAATCATTTTGTTATATTTTTTGAGACTCAATGGTGTCATCAGTTTGGACTTTCTGTTGGTCTTTTCCCTGAGATTGTTGGAAGGGGTCGTCAGGCTCCTGTAATCTTCACAGCTTTCATCAACCTTGGGTGTTTTTATAAAGAATTATATGAAAGAAAACGTCCCTGGGATCCCATTAGATGTAAATGCTTCTCCCTGCTGGCCACTGGGTGCTGAAGACTTAACCTGTGCGGCTCTGGCCAGTGGGGGGGTGTTTGGGTTGCATGGTACCTCTGTCCGGAATCCCACCCAGCTCACTGATGTCAGTGGTTGCCAGCAGCTGGGTACGCCGGCCAGAGCATCCTACTCAGTGTACTGTGCAACCCAAATACCTCCCCCCATGTGCTCAGGGGTAGGGCCATGTGGTCAGGGGGCAGGGCCATGTGGTCAAGGGGGCAGGGCCATGTACTCAGGGGGGCAGGGCCATGTACTCAGGGGGCAGGCCCCCCTTTGGGCCTGCACTGCCAGTAACAACTTCTCCCCTGGAATTACACCACCAGCACCCCCACCCCCTGCCTCAGGTGAAGAGAATTGTAGGGACACCACTGGGCGGCAGGCACGTATAAAGGGATGCCAGGGATGTGTTTTTCACATACTGTAAAGCTTGGGAACAAAATAACAAAGTGATTGATGGCAAAGAAAGCTAATAATTTGGAGAGGGTGACCAATGACAAAAAAGATCTGGCCCAGTCTTCAATAGAAGTCTATGGTGCTTAGGCGGGTCATGGCAGCAAGTGATATTCGTAGAGAGTCTATACCCACACCCTATACCCAATTACAGAGCTTCTGTGAGAGGCATGCTTCTGTAATCTAATCACTTCTCCCCTTCTGGATGTGTGGAACTTTCTGACCCAGAACACAATAGCTCTCCATAAAATATCACAACTTATTTCAATGAACTATTTCATATTTGATGACAAATTCTGAGCCTAGAAGCACCCCCTAACGTGTTGGTAGCCTTCAAAGTTTATGTAAACCCTCAGGATGAACGTCTCGTTTGCTGCCTTTCGGTCTATTAATTATATCATTGAAAGTGTTTTCTTATATATGTGCAATAAGGAATAAAAACCCTGTCGTTCCTGCCTGCAATCCAGTGAGCTTGTAACTTCCTGTACTCTCTGTTTCTGTTGACTGTTATCAGTTATACTGTTCCCAGCTATCTCTGAGAACTACAGAACACCTCTCTATTATGTTATGGAGAAGAGGAGAGGAGGAGTTGTTTGTAGAACTGCTCTACAAACAACTGCTGCTGCTCCATAGATACAGGATAGTGAGTGAATGTTGTCACCCTAGGAGAGGAAATGTTTTAGTGGCAGGATCTCTAGGTAAAAATAAAGGGAAAAAGCCTGAAAAAAAACTAATGCAGCCACCACATCTAAGGATTGGTAAGCTGCAACATATTACTGGGGAACGGGGAGAGTTAGATATGCATTAAAGTAATAAAATATATTCTGTTTTGTAGCAGATATATACTGAACTGACAAGTTCACAAGGCACATGGTCTGCACATGTCATATTGCTATGAGAGTCTGCAGGAGTTTGCTCTGTGTGTGTGTTGTATATTTGCTTTCTGCAGATTCAATATTGTATTAACACAGTCCCATTGTCTGTCAGGCACTCTTTATTTCATTGTAGGGACAGTCTAATAAGAGTAAAGTGTTCTTGGGTTAGTCTTTGTGTGGTTTGTCCTTTGCTTGCAGAATTCAGCGGCTCCTGATTTCATCTGCTACACTTAGAATATTCACGGCTGCTCAATACAATGTCTTAGCTGAATATCTCAGCATGTGGATTTCAGTGTGGTGGGGGACACTGGATGTGTCTTCTGAAGATTATTCCTCTTTCTGAAGACTTCACATTAGACCAAAGAGTTTTGAAGCCCATCTCCGTGCATACCTCTCCCACCCCCTAGTGCTCCCCCTCGGAGGCTCGCCTGTTGTAGTCCGAAATTCTTCAAAATTTACCTTATTTTGGCAGTTCTCAATGCTGAAGAAAGGTTGGGCTGATGTGATAAATGCAGCACCGCCATCTTCATAATTAAACACTGAACCATGACACCCTGTACCCACATTGTGTCCTTAGTCTTCTGGGTTGCATTTCATTTAACCTGATATGCTGAGCACATCTATGGCTGACTCAAATTGTTGTTGTTTTTTTTGCTTTTCCACCTGCGGGCACTAGTTAAAAAATGCCCACAGTTTGTGTCAACTCATTATAGCATAGAAACACATCATTCTTCTGTTAACAGGCTTTTATGCTGTCTGTTCTACCTGTCTCTACAGATTTATGTTGAGTTGGATATTCGCTATCAGCCACCAGATGGAGCAGCAGGTTCCTGGATGCGAGATGACTTTTTTTCAGTAGAAGACCAGTAAGTTAAAACTTTGCTCTTTTAGCGCCTTTTCTGTGTGTAATATTTTTCTGAAAAAAAGTTTTTCCTATTTTGGAAACATAGTTTGTAAAGTTGTTGTCTAGTTGCTATATTTGTTTCCCCACTCCCTGCCAGGTGTGTGTGTGAGAGAGAGAGAGAGAGAGAGAGAGAGAGGGTAGAGAGAGGATGGCGAGAGAGAGAGGGAGGGGGGATAGAGAGAGAGAGAGTATAGAGAGATGAGAGGGAGGGCAGGAGGAGAGAGAGAGAGAGAGAGACAGGATAGAGAGGAGAAAGAGGATAGAGAGAGGGGGGGGAGAGGGAGGGAGAGGAAAAAACAAAAACAGTTTAAAATGTTTGTAAACTTATCACTTTTCCTTTTAAAGAGTTTGAAAGGTCTGCTAAGTTCATGAACATAATACTTCCATCTTTGTTTTACAGCTCAGATTACATTATTCGGAATGTGCACTTTGAAGAGGAGGATATGTAAGTATGGCCACTGTACAGTATTTACCCTAGAAAACAAACCTTGAGTTCTTCAGTGAGTTTCCATAACTTGCAATTATTTTGTACAGTGACAGACCTTATAGGACATGTAAATGAGCCTTTAAGGTGCCCATACGCTGGTCAAATTTGGTCCGGCTTTTAATCTGCTGGACGAAATTCGCACAATGTACGGGGCTGTCGGCTTCCTTTCTGCCGGCATTCCTCGCTCACCTGATCAAAGGAGCTGGCTTGAAAATTTTCGATCGATCAGAGCCTGCAGCCACTGAGCACGGTCGGGTCAGAATACAATGTAAACAGCGGGATTCCTCGATCGACGCGCTGTTCGTGTTGATGGAGGAATCGGGTAAAATGTTTTCATTCGGCCCACTGGTTGAATGAAAAAAATTGATAGGAGTATGGCCAGTATGGCATATGATTCCGACACACAAGGTATAAGATTATGTATCTCATCCTCTTGTCTTCAGTGAGGAAGCTGAAGTCGCTCGTAAGAAAGATATCGATTCGGCCAAAATAGGGAAGAAGCTGGTGAAAAGATCCGATGATGATGAGGACGATGATGACGATTCCTATGATGAATCGGATATTGAGATTACTGGGGTCAGCTTCACTCCTATACTGAGGTAACAGTGGCTTGAGTTATGTGCTGATTGAATGCATCTATGGCTATCAAATGTATATTCTTATGGGTCATTCCACTTAGAAATGACATTTTAGCTTCTGACAGATGCTGAAGAGATAAACTTCCTGAGGTTTTCTTATATCTCGCTGGGTCTTCATTGGTGAGATCTCTACACTGAGTTCCCAGGCCTCCACCTCTGTTCTGGGCATTATGAGGGGTTCACACCATCTCTGATGGATGGTTTTTTAAAATATATATATTATGGGGAATGTAACAGCAGGAACTGGAACACACAATGGTGGACTACACATGGCTACGCATCTACAAATTGCCTTGACTTCCCGTTAACTATTTTTCCTTGACAACTCCCACAGTTGTTCATTTTAAATGTTTGGACTTAAACCAGAGACAGTTGCAGTGGAGAGGCCCAGCCTACTGTCTAAGTAACCCCAGAAATACCATGTGTACCTTTTTGAATTTTTAGTGTCAAAAGCTACTGTTCCTGTAAATGTTGCATTGCTAAAGAAGAACTCCAGGCAGAATAAAATGTAACCCTTGCAGTGGGCTACCCACGCACTTCAAGGGTTAAGTGTTAATTTTGGTCCAGTGTCTAAAGTAACAAAGATATACTCACCCAATCCTCGGTCCTGTCTCTCCCTCTCAGCTCTAAGGACCTGTGAGTCATCATGTCTAATACAGTGTATTAGATGTGGGGACGCCGGGGGACATACCACTCCTGGAGAGGCTACATGAGCAGTGTGGGGGGGGGGGGCAGCCCCACTTCAAGGGTTAAGCTTTATTCTGCCCAGAGTTCTTCTATAAGGAACACTGCAACATTCACAGGAGCAGTAGCTTTTGAGTTCTTCTTTAATGCTGTTCCTGTTGATGGAACACACCCTGTTTTTGTTGTTTTGTTTCCCAAAAGTATATACAGTATCTATATCAAAAATAATAATGTATTTGAGACATTGTCATGCTGCTTGGATGCTCACCATACAAATTCATATTTAATTATTTTCATTCCTTTTGTAGTCGATGCATTGTTCCTGTGAGAGATTCTGTAGCAAAAACATACCCTGGCAGAATTTATGATTTCCTGGCCACTTTTCAGAGAATATGAATGATAACACGAAAACCTTTCTGTCACTCATGGGTAGTGTTTGGCTGAAGCCATTTATTATCAATCAACTGTGTTTACTCTTTTCCAATCATAATTACAACAGAAACTACCCAAATGACCCTGATCAAAAGTTTACATACCCTGGCGATAAATGAGAACCTTCACAAACATATTGTTTGTCCCAGCAGTGGAAAAGCTAAGTTTAAGCATCTACCTTGTTTTTATTAAACATCCTAAAGGCCAACTCCAGCCAATTAATTTTCTAGCTTACAAACTTTTACAAAGTTTTTTAGTTTTTACAAAGAGTAAAAAGTTCTCTGAGATTTTTTTTTTTCTGTCTCTATATGTCCTAGTCCCAGGACTTTTAGGGTTTTTTTTATCAGCAAGACTCCTCAGAATTACGCTTTACTCTTTAGCAGCTTTCCACACCTCTGGTGCGACTCCTCCACACAACCCTCATGTGCCACAGGTTCTCCAAGCCTCCTTGGCTGTTTTCCAGGTGCCTCCAACATATACACAGCAACCTGGCTCCCCTATGACTTCTGGGTGGAGTCCTCCTGACTCCTGAACACCTCTGTTCCTTTTCCCAGCTGGAGCCCAGAACATTAGCCAGCACCCTTTCCATAAGGGCTGTGCACAGGTGTGCAATTAGGTGCTGGCCACTACTAAAGTCCGGCACCAGCAATGGAGATTTCATCCCTCCCAATTCTCTCCGTGTTTCCCCGAAAATAAGACAGTGTCTTATTTTTTTTTTTGCACGAAATAAGACACTAGGTCTTATTTTCGGGGGATGTCTTACCTGGCTCGGGGAGGACTGGACGAGGTCCCGGAAGGCGGCGTGCTGTTGCCGGTCCCGGCGGATGTCGCTTCCATTGTGCGTGTGTGCGTGCGGGAGCTGCGGGCGGGAGCTGCGGCTGGCGTAATCTCCCAGCTCCAGGATCCCATGCAAAATCCAGAAATCCTGGAAAGAGCCACAAAGTCAGCTCTTTCCCAGTATAAGAACTTGCCTCCTGGAACCACTCAGCCCCTCTGGCTGAGAGTCCTGGGTGACTACAAACCCCCAGTGGGATTGCCACACAATACCACAATGTACTGTATATGTAAAAAAGGAATAGCTGGGAGGAGGTGAGCCCGGTCACGTGACCTGTCAAAGTTATGTGACCAGGTTAGCCTACAATCACAGCTTTCTCTCCAGCATTATGCTAAGAGAAGAGTCTGTGGGACACCAAAGGTGCCACATTGCGACCTGCATTGTATGAATATTTCTAAATACAGGCGCGGTGTGTAGCAAACGCTCCCGGGGCCGCTGGAGAGCAGATATTGGTATTTGCTCTAAGTTATTAATAGGACCTGTATTGTGCTATTTATAGTATTCAAAATGTACCAGTTTCCAGCTTTCTGACAAAGTAGCTTACAACAATTTTCAGAAATGTGTGTAGTGGTTCTAACCATGTAACATCACTTTGCAGGTTGCAATTACTATCGTACAAGCTCAGAAACTCATCGGAGTCAATATTAATCCAGTAGTACATGTGAAAGTCGGGGATGAAAAAAGACACACTGCAACCCAAAAATCAACAAACTGCCCCTTTTACAATCAGGTGGGTAAGAGGTCAACACTATCTCCTGAATTACTTTTATCTTATATATTATGTTATATTTCTGGGGAAGATCTACCACTAGGGGGGAATTAATAAAAAACTGGAGCAGATAGAACATGGAGCAGTTGCCCATAGCAACCAATGAGCTTCTCTGTTTTATTTTCAACGCCTAAATGACAAACTAAGGTAAGAAGCTGATTGGTTGACATGGGTACCTGCTCCAGATTCTGTCTGCTTCAGGTTTTATGAATTCCCTCTTTAGGTGATATACAGTATGTTGCATCTCATGGCCTACTAAACATTACTAAAGGTTAATAGGCTGTTCACTTTGCAAGGGAAGTATCCCATTAATTTAGTGAATGAGGAAAGGTCTGCTGACTACCATCAGCCAATCATGTGCAGGTAAATATATTGTTTTTTTTTTAATTTTCCTTCCACATGATTGGGTATTCTTTGCAAAGTGAAATTTCATCACATTTAACAAGCTAAGGAATACTTCCCCCGCAAAGTGCAATTTCCCTTGCAAAATTGAACAGCCTATTTGCCTTTATGTCTGGATCCGCCCAGCTGCGTGAGTGACAGCTGGCTCTGCCTATTTAGAGGCAGAGCCAGCTGTACCCGCCCCCTTCCCCGTTCGTTCCTCCAGTCAGCGTTGGAGGATCAGAGCGGGGAGGGGGGAATCCAGCCCCTCCCCTGTCACGGCAGAGGGCCGTGACAGGATCGAGAAGTGAGCGAACGCCGGTATATGTTCGCTCACCTCCCGATCTACTGAGCCGACCTGTGACAGTCTCATTGTCACAGGTCGGCTAGAACTATGAGGTGAGTGAAAAGCACTCATCTCATAGTTCTCCTTTAACCACCTCCCGTTCGCCGATCGTTGAAAGACGGCCGGACGGGAGTCTCCTGGATGCGGGTGGGCGTCTTTAGACGTCCTTCGTGCCCGCGCACGAGCAGGAAACCGCCTCGATTTTACAGCGATGGCCGTTTACATACAAGCGGTCCGGCGTCTGTAAAGACGCCCGATCGCTTGTATGATACAAGTGAGGGTGCGCCCCCCCCCTCCTTACCTCTGGTCACCGTCGCTGTCCCTGCCGCCGCCATCCCCGCGATCCCGGCATCCATCCGGTCCTAGCGACGTCTCTCTGTGCACTGAGAACGTAGGGAGATCAGGACCCGATCTCCCTCCGCTCTCCTCCCGGTCTCTGAATGCAGGAAGTGATGTATATACAGAAACCAGAGAGAAGCTGATAAAGCAGATCTGTGCTTCATCAGCTTCAGTGGGGGTCCCTAGGTGACATTAGGGGTCTTAGAGACCCCTGATGTCTCCATAAAGGGGACCTGTCACTGTAATTTGTTATCACATAGGGTACTTCTTAGCACCCTATGTGATAACAATAAAGTTAAGTGTAAAAAAAGTTTTAAAAAAAAATTGCTCACAAAAGAAATAAAAATGTACACACAAAACATAAAAAAACCACAAAATGTTTTTAAAGTCCCCCACCCCCACATAGATGCGCAAAAATGTGTTAGATGCGCCTACACTCAAAGACGACGATTGCTCCAATTATGCAGCACGTGTTACATAACGCCGCGAACGTCGCAATGAGAGCAATCATTTTAGGGCCAACAATCACTGATAACACTAAACTGATGAGCGGTAAAATCTTTTAAAGCGTCGCTTCTGACCAATTTTGGCTATGGTGTTTTTTTGCGATTTCGCGGGTGCGCGCAATTTTAGAGCTTGATATGTTTGGTGTCTATTTACCCGACGTGACCCCGACTTTTATATTTTAGCAAAAAATTGGGTAAAAATAAATGTTTCCTAAAATAATAAAAGGGGAAACCTTTTAAAAATCTAAAAATTTTAAATATTCAGTACTTTTTTTGTTATATAGTAAAAAAATAAAAACCCCAGTGGTGATTAATTACCACCAAAAGAAAGCTCTATCTGTCCCCAAAAAATGGTATAAAATTCATTTCAGTACAGCGTTGCATGACGGAATAAGCGTCAGCCAAAGTACCGCAGCGCTGAATACTGAAAAATGGCCTGGACAGGAAGGGGGTGTAAACACCCCGGTCAGCAAGTGGTTAAGGATTGAGGATCTACAGCCGAGTGATACACAAACAAGATACATTTTTGTTAATAGTCAAGGAACTTTAATGTATTTTAAGATTTAACTCCGGAGTTTAGTGTCACTTTAAACTGTAAAGGAAATTATATATATATATATTTTTTATTTTTTTATTTTTTTTTAACATGTATACAGTATATTCTAGTGTTAATGGATTATATAGGGATTATCTCAGTGTTTCATGTAATCTTCCTAAAATCTCAGAAACATACTTTGTGATCAGATATTTACACTCCGATATTTACACTCCGTGACATTTAAAATCTCTCTCTAAATAACGTTTGCAATATAAATTTGTCTTTTCCCATAGTATTTCCTTTTTGAATTCCTTGAAGCTCGGGATGTTGTATTCGACAAACTTATTGAGATATCGGTAAGTGTGTTCTGCATGATTATCTTAAATTAAAAATCATCTTCACTCAGAACGAAAAAGTTCTAGTGTAACGCTCCCCTTTCCAGTCAGTGCTTTCCCAATATAGGAGAACATTACCGGGTCTCCCTGTCTTCGGGAACGGGTCTTCCCTGTCCAGCACAGCCTTCCTGCAGGCAGGGCCTGGGGGAGGAAGAGAGCGCTAACATGGCCCACCCCAAGTATTTATCTCCTCCCCCAGCATGCACCACTGGTTCATTCAACAGTGATTGGCTGGGGAGGGATATATCTACTCCTAGCAATCCCATTGGCTGTTCTGTTCTATCACCAGGGCACACCCTGCAGTACCTCTGGCAGCAGACAGATGGCAAGCAATGATAAGATTGTTTACGGGGAAAACCACATTAACCGAACTACAAATTAGTATCAGACCACATACAATGTGATAAACACTAGATTTAATAACACCCTTTCCACTAGAACACTACACTAGTGTACATCCAGGGTTTCAGTGCTTTTTGTTTCTCTTGGAGTCATGTGATATCCATAGCAAAGTTGCCGGGGTAAGGTTTAGACACAAGTTTTCAATGATGAAATCGATCTGGGGAACCCCATTTTGTGCAGAGCTGCCTAACCTAGGCCATTTGGCCTGAACTAAGACCTCTTACCTACCAGCTAAGGATCCGTATTCCTTGCACATGATTGGGTATTCTGTGCAAGTGAAATTTCACCACATTTACCAAGCTAAAGAAAAATTTCCCCTCAGTGGCGGACCTAAGGAACAAAGGGCCCTGGTGCAAGATTTTTTTTGCCCCCCCAAAAAAAACCCCCCCACAAACACAGCGCTCTCCTCCCGCAGCGCTCGGCCGGTTCTCACTTTCTATCCTCCCCGCTGGGACACAGAGCAGCGCCCAGCGCTGTCATTATATGCATACAGAGCGTGCCGGTTACTATTTAAACCGGTGCACTGTGTGCAGCTTCTGAGAAGATACGCTATTAGCGTAGCGGGGAAGCCTGCTGCGCATTTTGCATCACTCCCGCTACGCTAATAGCGTATCTTCTCAGAAGCTGCACACAGCGTGCCGGTTTAAATAGTAACCGGCACGATCTGTATAAATATTATGGCAGCTGCTCTGTGTCCCAGCTGGGAGGATAGAAAGTGAGAACCGGCCAAGCGCTGCACACTGGCCCGTATGGCTTTCATCGTACGGACATGCCACAAACCCGAGCGAACGTTGTACGATGCTCGGCGGGTTTTCGAACATGTCCGTAAGTTAGAAATCGTGCGACCTTACAGTAGTAGAGGTCGCGCGGCTTCCACACACCTTACGATAATCGTATGAGCGCGGGATTTCCCGCGATTATCGTACGATTATCGTAAGGTGTGTGGGGACCTTAAGGATCCGTATCCAGTGCCTCACTCCCACCTCTACTTAGATTTAATACATGATCTGTGTCAGCTGATGTTTCTTTATACTGCAAGGAATAGCAGACCCTGAATCCTCTACATTGTTGTCTACATCTCTTTCCAGGTTGTTCATGCCAAGAGAATCCCAATTTTTGGAACAAACCTTGGAACATTTAAAATAGATGTTGGAACTGTCTATAACCAGCAAGGTACAGTAACTGGGCCAAACCCTCAATACAGTGACAGATAATATATTCTGATACACATGCTGCAAAATCATATTCTGCAGTCTTTTAGGAAACACGTATTTAAAAAAGACAACTTTTTTAAACATTTGCCTGGGCGCCAAATATTTATATGACCTATACTCAACCCGTTTTTCTTCAGATCACAGATTTCTACAGAAATGGGCAGTGATTACTGATCCAAAAGATACCCGAGCGGGTATAAAAGGGTTTGTGAAATGCAATCTGTCTGTAGTAACAAGAGGAGACCCAATGACTGCACCTCCGTCAACCACAAGCACCCAAAATGATGACATTGAAAAGTAAGTTTGCAATTTCTAACTGTACAGTAGTCCTAATTCCCCACTTTCCTTCACCATCATGAATGACGACAAACTGCACTTATTCACTGTAAAATGTTCCGCGGACACACCATGCTGAGCTGTGTTCCATCCACAGAGTGTTTGATGATGATAAAATTCCCTTTGAAAGACTCAATTCTAAATCTGTCCATGCAAAAATGATGTTTTGAGAACCAGTGAACACTGGTGGCTTAGATCAACCATTATCATTTTATATAAGCGCTGCGCAAACTGTTGGCGCTATATAAATCCTGTATAATAATAATAATATATGTGTGGACTCCGCAAGATGTTCCAGCACAGGTTCAATGACCAAAAATACTTGGTAATTCAATTACATGACATAGTTATGAATCATAAATACATAGGGGGGAATTTATCAAGGGAGTTGCTCCACTTTTCTGTCCTATCTCTTTAAGTGACAAATTTTACACATTATGTGCGCCTTATTTATCAATGCAGTCTAAGCCTTGATAATAAATGTCATTTTCGTTAGACATATAGGGGGGAATTTATCATAGCAATTGCGAGTGTTTGAACTTGCACGGTATATATTTGCACCAGATTTATGTTGCTAGTGTAATGTTGTTGATAAATGAGGTTTAATAGACTCCAGGAAAGAAGACTCGTAACTCCAGGCAAAAAGCTTAAAGGGGTTCTAAACCCTCCCGTTTTTTGCCTACATCTACTGCTATCAAGCAGTAGATATAGGCAAACAGTTTTAAAAAAACTTTTTCTTTGCTCGCTCCTGCCCGAGAAAACGAAACCGCTCGGGCGGCCGCAAGGCAACTTGGGTCGGGCGCATGCGCAGTTCGGATTCTCGGCCGGGAGACGAGCATAGACGCAAGGTAAATGTATGGACGCGTGCACCCGCATGCAGACACCACTGGATCGGAGAGACAGAGCAGTCAGCGCTGGAACGGAGAGCCGCCGCACCGCTGGAGGGACAGATGAAAACATCAGGACAGAAGAAAAAGATCGGAATAAGAGACATCATTTAAGGTAAGTGCTAACATTAACATGGGGGGAGGTGGGAAAAAATTTGTCTTTAATGCAGACATCTCAACTCTCCCGGAAGCTCCGGGAGTCTCCCGCTATTAGATAGCGGCTCCCGGCCGCCCGGGAGATAAACATTTTCTCCCGGAAAGGTTTAATCTGCTCTATCAAGCAGATTAAACCTTTCCCTGCGATCGTTTTTTTTTTCTTTTCTGACATCGGGAGCCGCGGCCCGACCGTCAGTCAGAAAAGAAAAAAAAAGGCATACGATTGCATAGCTAGATTCCTATTGGCTATTGCACTTTGCAATAGCCAATAGCAAACTAGCTAATGCACCCGCCCACTGCTGCTGTCAATCAGCAGAGGGGGACCTGAATTTTTCTATCAGGTCCTCTTCTGCTGATTGAAAGCAGCAGTGGACGGGTGCATTACCTAGTTTCCTATTGGCTATTGCAAAGTGCAATAGCCAATAGGAATCTAGCTATGCATTCGTATGCCTTTTTGTAAAAAATTCTGACGACTGCAACTGTCAGAATACAAAAAAAAAAAAAAAGAAAGCCTGCAGATAGCAAAGAAGCTATTGCTTCCTGTGCTATCTGCCATCATTTCAGGGGGGTGCTCTCTCCCAGCCCCCCTAACCTCTCCTCCGTGGGGGGGGGGGGGGGGGGGGGAGCACCTCCCGGAAATGAGAGGGACACCTCCCTGAAAGTGCTTCTTTCAGGTTGGGATCCCTGATAATGTCACTTTAACTGTTGCTTCTTGAAGAAGTGGTCATGGGGACTTCTTAAGTTGTGACTGTTTTTTTAGGTGATGCTCCAGTTTCATACAGCCCCAGAACAAGTGCAGATGCAAACAGGTGCAAAACAGGTGCAAAAAAAACGTTCATTTGAAAAACATGTACAAAAAGCATGCCATTGAAAAAGTAGTGCAAGCTCTGGTCAAAACAGGGGCAAAACACATACAGTGTTAAAAGACAGATTTGCTCAGGTTAAAAGACAGATTTGCTCAGGTTAAAAGACAGATTTGCACATAAACAAAATGATCTAAGAGGCTAAAACTGTCGTCATTGCTTTGATAAATTCTCCCCATAATTTTGAGACATTTTAGCATTTAGGAAACGTGCCAATTGTAGTCATTGTTGGTACTAGGAGGAGTGAGGACTCCTGCTGCTTTAACTGGAGAGTATCAAGGCTCCTTGTGCATTCTCGGTTGAGCAAAATATGACATAGGGAATGAGATGCCATCATAATGGAGACTCAAGTGCTCTCACTTCAGTGGTTCCTAAGATATATGAATTAAAGGGTTATTCACTCCACAGGCATCTACCCACAACTGAAATGTCAGAGTTGGACTATTTATTTAAAGGAGAACTATGGGGTTAGGGCTTTTCCCTTAGTTCTCCTAAGGGTAACGGGAGGACACAGACTAGCGTCCTCCCGTCACCAAAATTCTGTCTGGATCCACCCAGCTGCGTGATTGACAGCTGGCTCTGCCTATCTAGCTGTACCCGCCCCCTCTCCCGTCCGTTCCGCCAGTTAGCGCTGGCGGATCAGACAGGGGAGGGGGGGAATCCCTGCAGGGAGCCGTCACGGCTCTCTGCACGGATAGATCGAGAAGTGAGCGAGCGCCGGTATGTGTTCGCTCACTTCCCGATCTACTGAGCCGACCTGTGACAGTTTCATTGTCATAATCTGAGCCGACCTGTGACAGTTTCATTGTCATAATCTGAGCCGACCTGTCACAGTTGCATTGTCATAATCTGAGCCGACCTGTGACAGTTTCATTGTCATAATCTGAGCCGACCTGTGACAGTTTCATTGTCATAATCTGAGCCGACCTGTCAAAGTTTCATTGTCATAATCTGAGCCGACCTGTGACAGTTTCATTGTCATAATCTGAGCCGACCTGTTCATAATCTGAGCCGACCTGTCACAGTTGCATTGTCATAATCTGAGCCGACCTGTGACAGTTTCATTGTCATAATCTGAGCCGACCTGTCAAAGTTTCATTGAGTGAAAATCACTCGCCTCATAATTCTCCTTTAACAAGACCTTTGCATATAAAAATTAAAGAGCCTTCTGCCCAAAAGTGGTATTTTCATTTTAGGTGAATACCGATGATATGAGTCGGCCCCTGGCTTCTTACTTGTCTTGGGGTATCAGGCAGTGAGATCTCTCTGCCTAATTTCTGACCCTGTTCCTTCTTATTTGTTTTGGGGTATCAGGCAGTGAGATCTCTCTGCCTAATTTCTGACCCTGTTCCTGGCACCCTTCTATTTTAGGTTTACAAGCTTTTAAACTGAAGTTTTATACTTTTTTCTATATAAAACCAGGGATGTTCAGATACCAAGTACCGTACTTAGTACATTTATATAGTAATGATTTCAGGACAGTGGTGGAGCTCCAGGGCCCTGTCACAGCTGCAACTGCTGCAACTCTGGTAGTTCTCGTGAAAATGGTAAGTATCGGCACTGGTATCTGAACTGGTATCTGAACATCCCTATATAATATTTTACAATTAAACTTTTCATATAAGGTGCATCATTGCTATGGGTTTTCCAAAGTCAGAGCATAGCAGTAGCTGTCTCTCCTTGTTTGAAACTCTATGCATAGCTACACAGAGCAGGTATAGAATGGGGGAGGCATAGTCCACTTCTCATTATTCAGCTATTAGTTTTGCAAACAGTAAAATAGTTAAGGTTAGTCTGGTAAGCGGCTGGTTGGAAAAATCTAATCATAATGAAGTATTTTCTGTTAATGTGAGTATAAAAAGTAAATATAATTACAAAACGCTGTGCATTCCCCCGTGTGAGTTAAAAGATAATTTTTTTAAAGGTACACATGCATCAGTGTCCTCCACAGTTCCAGTCTTCCTTAGGATGCTATAATGTTCTAATTTTGCTTCTTGTAGGAACTTACTGCTCCCCAAGAGGGTCCCAGCCGAGAGGCCATGGTCTAAAATCAGTGTTAAAATCTATAAAGCTGAAGGCTTACCCAGCATGAATGATGGCATCATGGGAAGTTTCTCTAAGATCATGGGGGAGAAGAAGGTCTTTATTGATCCATATGTACAGGTTCTATTTGCTGGTCAGCAGGTATGGTCCACCATCTTTACTAATATCAATCTAGATGAATATGATTACACCATCTGATTACACCATCTCTGTGCAGCAGTGGCGGACCTAACGAACAAAGGGCCCTCGTGCAAGATTTTTTTTCTCGGGGCCCCCCTTCCTGTTCCCAAGGGGGGTGCCAGAACTGGATCTCACTGGCCCCCTAACCCCCCCCCCCCTCCCAAACTATTATTTTACATTCATATAGCTCTGACATATACCATAGTACTGTACAGAGGACACTGAACCAGTCACAGCAGTCTCTGTACAGAGGAGCTTACACTCTAATGCAGAATGCCATCATCTGTAGAGGACTACAAATCCCAGCAATACATTATAAAGCAATGCAGAATGATAGTATATGAATTTGGTACATACTTTGTTCTGCCTCTTTGCTCTGGAATGCCGGCCTGATGTCTTGGGCAGAGGGTCTCAGGAGGGGTGCGGAGGGTCTCAGGAGGGGAAGATGTGCGGGCGGCAAACGTGCTGTAAGCAGATGCCGGGTGGTTCCACAGAAGGCTGCTGTGCAGGACCTAACGCACCTGAATCAATTTTAACAATTTAATTTCCAAGCTGTAGAGGTCAGTTGTAAGGCAGAGCGCAGAGGTCAGGGTGTGACGCAGATTGCAGAGGTCAGGGTGTGACGCAGAGCGCAGTGGTCAGGGTGTGACACAGATTGCAGAGGTCAGGGTGTGACGCAGAGCGCAGTGGTCAGGGTGAGACGCAGAGCGCAGAGGTCAGGGTGAGACGCAGAGGTCAGGGTGTGACGCATAGGTCAGGGTGTGACGCAGAGCGCAGAGGTCAGCAGATGTGACACAGAGTGAATAAAAACTTACAGTGCCCACAGATGTGATCTGCCCTCTTTCTCTCCAGGTGGGGGGTGCAGCCATATTCGAGCAGACTTCTCTCCAATACCTTTTCTTTAATCTTCAGCTGGCCAGTGTGCTCCTGCAGTCTTCCTCCTGTTGTAGCTGAAGTGTGAGGAGGAAGCAGCTGGTGGCCGCCGGCAGACTGATCACTGAAGCCGGCACACATTAGGGACATCTGTACAGATTCTTCTCCCCTCGGCGGCTCTTTGGCTGCAGCCGCCGAGGAGGAGAAGAATCTGTGTACAGATGTCACTACTGTGTGCGGCTTCAGTGATCGAGAGCGGCGATCACTCCTCTCAGCTCTCTCCTCCTGAGAAGCGTGATCGCCGATGCGGCGGCCGGACCCCCTCTGCCCTCAATCCCCGGGACGGACTTCAGTGGGTCCCTACAAGCGCCTTGGGCCCCTACAAGCGCCTTGGGCCCCGAGGCGGCCGCACCAGCTGCACCGGCGGTAGGTCCGCCCCTGCTGTGCAGTGTCCTTTAGGTTTACTATGTTACTTGAGGCCATATCTATACAACTCTTTCAATTTGTATCCAGTCCCTTCTTCTGCATAGTTATTGGTTGATCTATAGCAGGTTGTACAATTACATTATTTTATGTGCGGCCAGCAAGTACAGACCCATTATCTTTTGCCAATTTGGCCATAAGCTGGACTTCAGTGATCTCAGTATTTTGGATTGTATGAGGAAACGCACACCAACAGAGGAGAAACATATAAACTGCAGAGACAAGGTCCCAAATGGGCAGGATGCCACCACTGCCAGCACTAAATTCAGAAGCAGTGCAGCATCATGCCAACCTAATGTAGGCTGTGCTTGCTTCCACTACAGTGGGATGGCAAAATGCTGCCGGGGCGTAGTTATCAGCTTTGTCACTGCTGATTCACTAGCCTGTAGCTTGTCAATCAGCCCCTGGCCACACCTAGTCGGGCCCACTACTTTTCTAGATTGACAGCACTGTCTCTTTTGATGAAAGCCACCATATGTGATTTGCAGTGCCTGAGAGTGGGAGTATAAGAGGATTCAAGGAGGATTTGGCTTGTGCATCTTATAGAAACCAGATTTAGTACTTGTTCAGGCTCTCATACAGGAACATTTAGTTGCACTTTAAGTTCCCAATGTTACAGATAATAAGTAGAGCAATAAATACCCCCTGTCTGGATAGACTTTGGTACATACTAATCACATGATTGTGAGCCATTGGCTGGGGGTATGGCCAGTACCTGGTGCACAGTTGCGTTATATGTGATTGATAATCATAACTAAAAAAATTTCAGATTTGTTGGTATTTTAAAATCATTTTTGCAGCCAACAGAAGAATTGTTCTGATCACTTGTTTGCCATTTAGGGAGAAACATCTGTGGAAAGTGACACCAACATCCCAGAATGGAATGAGCAAGTCACTTTCATTGAACTTTTCCCTCCTCTTGCTCGGAAGATAAGAATTCAGGTCCTGGATGATGCTCACATTGGGGACGTAGCGCTGGCCACTCATTTTATTGACCTGCAGCAGATATCTGACCCAAGCAAAAATGGTGAGACAAATACTACATGGTCACAATAATGGCACAGTTAGGCTAGAGTGCTAAACACGTCTAACATCTAATACTGTATATGTGAACTTCATTTTCCTTGGATTCACTGTGGAAAGCTAATAAAAATAGACTTTTTTGATGTTTATTCATTTTTATAGTATACTTCTTAAAATAATAGAAAAGGCAACACAAAACATCAGAAATTAAGCATCACAACCATCACAATCAAACATTTACAATATTTTAATTAAATACGGTCCTTTTGCTCACACTTTGCGATCATTCTCATTTCCTAATGTACATCATACAAAAAATTCCAGATTATTTGCCATTACCTCTAGATAAGCTGGTGTAGTCCAAAAGGTGATCCAACAGGCCCACATTTTCATATAAATTTGCTGTTTACCCCTAGAATTGGAAGTCAAATTTTCCATAAGACAAAAAAATGATCTATCCTCTGGAACCAACAATATGATGGAGGATGTTGAGATTTAAGCCAATAAAGGAGAATCAAAGCTTCCGCACATAAAGCAGATGCGGCATGATGGATTTTTTTTTTTATAAGGCCTGTTGATTTACCCATACAATGAAACAAAAGAACCCAAGGGTCAAATTCCACTGGGGATCTTTCCTATTAGATCTACGACCAATAGACAGTATTGTAAAATTATAGGGCAGAACCAACAAATATGAGCATGTATGCCCATTTGATTACAACCTCTCTAACAATATAGAGAATTATATATACTGTATGTAAAGAGTATAATTTTGTCGGGGTCCAATGCCAACAAATTAATAACTTATAATTAATTTCCTCAATTGCATTAGCAAGCGAGGAGAAATGAATGAGCTGCAATACTTTCTGCTTCTTGTTCCCCCGAAATGACACTGGCAAAATCCTCCATTCACTAAAAAATTGGGTTTTCTGCACTATTATGATAAGTAAGTATTTTATATAGCTTTGAAATACATTTAGAAGAGGGTTGCGTAGAAGTAAATGAGGATTATAGCGGGTTCAGTTCATTTAATGCACACATAGGCTGTGGGTAAAGAGTGAATCAAGTGGCTTCATTAAATATATAGTCAATGATCCATTGCGCATACAGGGGGTGAGCCTTTGATTCCCGCTAACGATTTTATCTCATCACCTGATAGAACATGAGGACAACTGACTCTTGGCGAGATTGTCACAATGACTAAGCAGTTAATTCAGTCACATGGTCTTTACTTTGTATTCCGTACATAGGCAGCTCATATATGTCTGCTGCCTATGTACCCATGAACAAATCCTAGAAGAACCATTGAGATAATTTTAAGGGTCCAGGGAATCCTTGATAAAAATGGTCATATCTCAATACATTAGTTGATCAATGCGAGAAAAGCACCCTTATATTAGTCATCAGTGAGAGAAGGGCCACCTTACAAAGGTGGTTAATGGAAAGAATGCCAGTTACATTGATGGTAACTGGGAAGATTGCCCCTTACAGAGAGCTGAAAAGATCATTAGTGTCAGTGGTTACTTACCTGAAAGAAAGGAGGTACACTAACCTACTTTTCATAGGATAAATTAGAGCTGTTCATCATAGCCTATAAGTGTTCTAATTTTCCATCTGTTTTTCTTTAGCTGGCTTTAACCCAACATTCGGCCCTGCCTGGGTCAATCTTTACGGATCTCCTCAGAACTATACACTGAGAGATATCCATCGGGATCTGAATGAAGGTCTTGGTGAGGGGATCTTCTACCGAGGTCGGATCATGGTCGCTGTAACGCTAGAATTATTCTCCAATAATAATGTGCAGGAGAAAAAGCCCTTGCAAGCCCTCAAAAATGCCTTCAGTAAATTGAAGCTGAAGAAGAAAAGCAAAAAGTCACAGGAGAAGGAGAAAGAAAATGCGGCTGCTGCAGCAGCGGAGCGTGCTGATGGAGATGAGGATGAGGAGAAAAATGAACAGCCAAACGCGGTCACTGTGGAGGTGGATGATATCCTGCCATTGCCAGAGGTAACCAATGGATCAGGGACCTATGTTATAATGTTTATCTCATGATCATAATGGAGCAAGCTCACTTTTCCTAATCAGAACACCAGGACTGTGCAGTATGTAGGCAGATGAGCCTTGTTATTCAAAAAGATATATTGAAAGGGTTCTGTAGGTTGAGGGCATTTAAGAATGATATGAACATGCATCTACTATCAAGGGTTAGTCCAAATAAACAAATAATATCAGCTTTTCGGTGGGTACTGAGGCGTTCCTAACAGTTTCTAGGACTGGTGGTGAGATCTCTGCAATTGCAGTTACAGGTCATATCCCACTCTTTTTCCTGGATATTTAAAATATTTTATGTTATGAAGAATGCACAAGGAGAAGTGGCAACAACTACAGGTGGGGACCACCTGGTTCTTCAATATGGGTGGGAAAAAAAGTTATAGCAGAGAGATCCACCAAGAGTAATTAGAAGACAGGCACAGCCGAAATTACACATTTGGCGACATTGATCTTTTAGTCATTCATTTAAATGAATATAATATTTGTTATAATACACCAACATTAACACCAACAGACATGCATGGCTGCAAACTTCCAGCTATATCTAGACCTTGGTAAAAGTAAACCGTGTGTGAAAGTCACGTCACCTCAAGCAAAATCATGCCTGAAGACAGCTGCCCAAAGGGGGTAGGGTATTGATGGAAGTGGATGGTGGCTTACAATATCCAGTTTTAATAAGAAGCATGTTCTAATAGCATTATGTGCTTCGTTTAGCAGTAGCTTACCAGAAGTTCCACAGACACCGTTTTAAGCCAACTGTATCTGATCTTTATTTGTCTTTTTATGCAGAATGCTTTAGGAGTAAAGGAAGAGTTCCTTCTGTTTGGAGTGCTATTTGAGGTCACAATGATGGACCCCAGTATTGGAACCAAACCTGTCAAATTTGAGTTTTCTATAGGTAAGTAGTAATGGTTTTCTGATAGCTCTAAAAGAAAAGGTTTTGAGATTCAGTATTAAAAAGGAATGCATAGTGGCTACGTATATACAGTATTTTCCTTTATTGTATATTATTATTATTTTCTTATGTTACATTTTTTAGTCAGGTAAAAATGAAAACATGCATACAAATATTATTTAATAGGGATGCAAAGATACCAAGTACAGTACTTGGTACAAATACAAGTACAGACACTTTTCCATCTCCAAGACTAGACTAGAGAAAAACTCAAAAGTTAGGAGGCAGATGTCATTATTAAGAAGCATTGGCTATGGGGCTCCTGGGATTTGTGCATCCCTGTTTTAATATATATATATATTAGGGATGCACCAATACCATTTTGTTCCAGACCAAGTACAAGTACTAATACTTGTCCAAGTACCCACATATACCAATTACTGATACCATTTTTTTTTATTGTCATGTGACAGTTTTTCTAAAACAATACAGACTAATGATTTCATGACAGTGGTGGAACACCGCTGCAATCCTGGTAGTTCTTGTGAAAATGCCAAGTATCGGCACTGGTATCCGTGCATCCCTATTATGTAATATTTACCACAGCCAAGAGGTACAAGACTAGTACTCCAAGTTCTCCAAAGGACTATCTACTGATGTGCTCTGAAATGCTTGAATGATCTGTATGTTGAATAGATCCGAACAAGATATTAGACTACACACACTTTTGAGTGAGGGAAGGGACACACCCATCACCCTCTCTGCTAGTGGAAATGTGTTATCTGCAGGAGTAGTCAACAAGTGCGGTGGCAGTGCCGGGGTTCCTTTTTAAAAAGCCCAACACAGCTTCTGCAAACCCTGTGTTAAATTCTTATTTTAGGGGATCTAGGCAAATAATGAAAAACTTGATGATGAAAATTGATGTAGAAATTCTCTATTACACAGGCAACTATGGTAAAACGACTGAAATAATCACTAAATCTTCTAAAAAGAAGGAAAAATTGGAGACGGTACCAGAGGAACGTCAGGGTCTACTGGACACTGCATCAGAGGATGAACTCAGTGTGGATATGGAGGAGGAAGTGACCTTAAAAACCGACCAGCATGGCATATCGGTGACACCTGGAAAGAAGCCTCAGCGCACAGAACCAGACAAGTAATATACAACTAAGATTACAGTAATGGTCAAGTCAGTAGTTAATAACTGCTGCAGTGTTGCAGCAGAGAGCAGAGCTTACATGTCCGCCCGCTGAAGAGAGCAGAGTTTATGAGTCCGCCCTCAGAAACTGCAGCACTAATATGTATGAACCCTAAGACATATTGGCACTGCACTGGACATTTTCATCAGCTCAAAGTGAGGCTGGTTCTCTAGTAAGCATTTGTGGATACAAACACCGATACTTACATTTTAATTATTGATATGATTGATCAATGGAGTACAAGTGCAGTGACATCACCACACTTGTAGTCCATTCATAGTCTGTAGCTTGGTATAGACAGGGACTGGGAGGAACAGTCTGCAGGAGCCAGAACATTTTCCCTGATCCACTGATCCACTGATCACAGTTGCAATGCAAAACAAAAAATCAATCAATGTGCATTTTTTTCTTTAATTAATATGTGTAAATTTTTTGCAATGGTGGACTATGCCTGGGAGATGACTAGTTGTGGCTGTGTGCAATTGATATGCTGCTTTATGAATGCTTGTATAATCAAAGTTGAAAATGTAACTCTATTGTTCTGCTTATTTTTTGTTTATATAGTTCATACAGTTACTTACCCCTGGGTAACGAAAGGCCATGTGTCTATGTATGGAGCCATTGGGAGGATCACAGTTGGAGACTGTGCAACTCCAACTGGATAATCAAGATAGCAGAGCGTCTGGTAAGAGTCAGAACCTGGAATAGTACTAGCTTATGGTACTCACTCTTTTAAAGAGCAAGCCTAAGATATCAATACAATGGTACTTATAGAGCTAATGCCAGGAAACACCACATCTAAAGTCCAACTTCAGTCAAAAGTTTTATCTTAGTTTTTGGTAGGCATCAAAACTTTTCATGTTTTAATTGCTGGCTGTGTCCTCACTGAGGAGCTTTCCATTAACTTTCCGTCCTGTGACACCAGGACTAGAAATAAAGAGTTTGGGTGTCACCAGAGCAGGATGACACGGGAAGCACTATAAGCCCAACAAATGTTCTAACCCCTTCCCACTCTACAATGTACTTTTCTGCCCCCATCAGAGAGATATCCCATTCTTCCATTGTGACTCTAGGAATAGGAAGTGAGGGTAGGTCTCTTCATCAGGGACACAAATAAAAAGAAAAACCTAACACAGGTTTCAAATCCTCTTCTCCCTGTAGGAAGAGGACAAAGGTTCTGGCTGGAGGTGGGCTTCAAGTCAAAACAACTAATCATCGTATTTTAATCTGACTCATACTACACATGTATCCCTGCCCTTAAGGAGCTTACAGGTGAAGGTCTCTATCTCACAGGCATACATATACTAATGCTGTGTTAACCCCCAGCATGTGGAAGGACACCCACTCATGCACAGGGAGAAAATGCAGACTCCATGCAGATGGTGCCGTTATCAGGATTTGAACCAGGGACCCCCAGTGCTGCAAGACAGAAGTTACATAGTATTTGAGGTTGAATAAAGACACAGGTCCATAAAGTTCAACCCATAGCGTGTATGTACTGTATATGATTCTGCATGTGTATGCGTGTGTATGTGTCCCTATGATCTTGTTTTTAAGGGTATGTTACGGTGCTATCCACTAAGCCGCCATGCTGCCCCCATGAGTTTGCTGGATCGTTTGTAAGCTTTGTCCTTGAGCAAGCTTTCCTGAATACTTCTGCTTGCTCCTCTATCATCAGGAGTTTAAAATGGTAATGGCGTGAGTTTGTCAAGTAACTATACATATTCCTTCTGTAGGAACGTGGACTCGATGAGGTTGATAAACTCACAAGGAGACCTAAATCCAAGCCAGAAGTCCGTCTGAAGCAAGTCCTAGAAGAATTTGTGGCTGGCTGCAGGTTAATGATTCTGTGAAAACTATTACTCAGATGAATTACTACCTATGTGATTTGGTTATGCAAACTTGTAAAACCAGAGTTTGCTATTAGAGGCGGTACGTGAGCACTGGAATATGCAGGGTCCTCCAGGCAGTTAGAAGATGTTCTATTGTTCTTTTTCATGAGGTTGAAAGCCTTTAAGGATTCTCTGCTACACTTCTAAGACAAAGACGAAATGTACTTATATTAGCTGCATGTTAATGATAATTTTGAATTGCTCTCTTGCAGACAGTACTCAATGAATGCTCGAAAGAGGACCATGGCTCGTCCCAACAACTTGGACCAATGCAGGATAAAATCTCTTCCTCACAATATTGTAAGTCTGCGATGTATATATTGTCACAAACAAAATTCTTAACCAAAGACACTGGAATAAAAGCACACTGGAGGATGAGGATAGTGAGCAGAGACATTGGTCTTCAGGGAAAAGTGCTACATAATAATATGTAAGAAAAAGTAACGGGGCTTCTGTGCAAAATCGGAAAACAGTCCCACTTATATCTCATACAGAAGCTTTTTTTTATGGTACCAGTCAACGCTTGGCCTTCTAACTTTCAATACAACTTAAAGGAAACATGTAAGCTATTTTAAATGTTTATACTGTACATAGGAGTCCTGCCTTAAAGCAGAGAGCATGACCTTATGTGCTCTTTCTGATCCAAGTTCCACTTTGTTACTAGAGCTTGACCTATCTAATCCAACTCTCGCTTTCCACAATTTCATCATGATGCTCAGCTTACCAAAATTACTGTTCTAACGACCTTAGCAAAGTTAGGTAGGGCATGCATATCTTTGCAATTTTCTTTAAATAATACATTTGTTCTTGCACAAGAAACTTGAAACAGTTTTTTTTTTTTTGGTGTCAAGCCCTAACCTGGGAACTCAACCCTCCCTGTAACCCTAAGTCTAATCCTCCCTGTAACACTCTCAATAACCTTCCTTGTAACCCTTGCACTTTCCCTCCCCATAACCCTAACACTAACTCTCCCGGTAAAGCTAACGCTAACGTTCCCTGTTAACTTTCAATGTAACCCTAATACATACCATGCCTGTAACCCTCACCTTAACCTTCCCTGTAACCCCTTCACTAAGTTTCACCATAACCATAACACTAGCCCTGTCTTAATTACCTGTACCCTGCTTTCACATCTGAGCGACATGAAATATGTGCTTCTTTTTTTTTGCATATCTTTACACGCGTTGTACGCGCATATATTATGAAGTCCCATGTTTTAATGAGCAGATTGTGGCACATGTGACGCGCGTATTCCACGCGTAAAAAAAGAACAATAGAAGAAAAATAAGAATGCGCAAAAACGCGTGTTTTGACCCTGTTACTCTAACACTAACCCTCCCTGTAACTCTCACAATGACCATCCCTATAACCCTCACACTAACCCTCCCTGTGAACTTCCTAACACTAACTCTCACTGTTACTCTAACACTAACCCTCCCTGTAACTCTCAAAATGACCATAACTGTAGTCCTCACACTAACCTTTCCCACAATCCTAACACTAAACCTGCCTCACACTAACCCTGTAACACCATCCCTGCAACTAAAACCTGGCTATAACTCTAGCACTAACCCTGCCTTCAACCTTAAGACTAACCTTTCCCATAACACTAACCCTTCCTACAACCCCAACACTAACCCTTTCCACAACTCTAACACTAATCTTCCCTTCAACCCTGACTCTAACCCCCCCTTATCCCTAACACTAAACTTCCTTATTTGCACATTAGCCATTCCTGCATTAATGGTCAACCTATCTGTGTTGAAATATACCAGAATCAGCATACCGATGCCAAAATGTACTCTATTTTTTCTCGTGTCAAGCTTAATTGTTCTGACACTATAACCTAATATTGTGTAGGTTTATTTTGGATATTGCTTTCCTTCACATAATTTGTAGAAAGGTAATGCACAATACCTACCTACCCTTCCCAAACTAACAGCTATGTCACATCTGAAGCGTGCTTTATCATAAAGCAAATGTTATTATTACACTATTACCCCATAGCAGTGACCTCTGTAATGGAACTAAGCATACACACAGCTACAGTCACTGTCGCCACCCTAAACACCTAAATGTATTTTATCCCTCTAGATCATGGCTGCCAAACAAGCAATGAGAGCCAGGCGCCAGCTGACCAAGAACAATGTGAAACAAAAGATTAATGACGGGAGGAAGATTTTAGCAAAAGTTCGGATCGTGGCTAAAGAGGTTTGTTCATGTTACAAATGTGTACACTTGTGTAGGCAGGCAAAGCAAGCAATCATTTATTAATAGGTTGACTATGCCCCAACGAAAGATACCAAAGTGAAATTGATGGGAAGTATTCTCTTATATTTCTTATGATATTTTATTATATTCTTCATTATATTGTAAGTAGGTTAAAGACAATGAAAGTCATGGGGGGATGTATACCTGGTATTACACTAGGTGGTCCCCATAGTGGCAATCGATCGTTACTTTTATCTGCTAATTCCCTCCAGCGTCAGAGCTCTTAGAAGCCATAATGTGGTATTTTCTCAATTCACTACTGCCCATAATATTTGCACATAAGAGCATCTGACCAGAATGAAACGCTTAGGGGATTAGTGGTTGGCCCTTTTGCCATGCAACACTAGTATCCCTGGTCCAAGTCCCAACCAGGACATTATGTGCATGGCGTTTGCATGTTCTTCCTGAGGTTATGTGGGATGCTACATGCTAAAGACATGCTGGTATGTTAAGTTTAACATTATAAAGTGCATAAAAAAATATACTAAACAGTATCTAACAAAAATGAAAGAATAGGGATGCTAAAGTGGACCTGAATTTAAAGGTCTCTGCATATAGCTGGGCAGACGCCAGTCACACGGCACTAGCGCCCTAGGTGTCACAGATGAGAATAGAGAATACTATACTCGTCAATGCATGGTACTAGCATCTAGGGGTGCTAGAGGTAGTTGGGGTGCTAGCAAACTGCATCCACCTGGCTATACCCTGGGTGGAACTTCTACAAATGAAGCCGATTATATTACATTTATATTTTGTATTACATGCTCAGGGTAGGACAGGGTAGGGTAGGGTACATGGCCTGTAGCTTGTTCTACAATATTTTGTGTCCCTCTTCTGCCTTTTCACTCTCTCCCACCAATCCTGGCGCCAGCTTCCTTTGTAAGGGTGGCTCCAGGCCTCCCAAGGAGGAGCCACCTTTGCATGCATGCTGATGGCAGAGACAGACTCCAAGCCCAGACAATGATGCTACCTGTGCAGATATGCAAAGGCAGCCAATGAGGACTGACGGAGCATGCATGCACAGTGGCACAGGTAGCAGTGGAATTATGGGACATACAGGCATAAAGAGGGGGTACAGGGGGAACTTCCTGTGACGTGATAAGTAAGTACTGTCCGACTACAAGTTCAGGAGAAGTGGCGGACAGGAATACGGAAATACAACGGTGAAAAAATAAAACGGAATAGAGAACATTTATAAATGTTAACTGTAGCTAAGCAGTACCTAAAAAATCCTGGTAAGTAAATGTGCCTGGGCACTACTGTGCCTACAGCCTCACAGCTGTATATCTGCAGGGTGAGATCTAAGGCTCACTACTGTGCACCTCACTGTTCTCTTTGCTGGATTCTCTGACATGAGGAAACAACGTCCTGCCACTACAAAGATGGTCGCCTCAACACAGAGCAACAGTGCAGAAGAAGACATGGTAAGTCATTAATGGGGAAATATCACCTGCAGGGAGACCACAGGCAATACTGGTGGTTGTTTGTCCTCTGCTTGCCTTTTTTGGGCACAACTTCCAGAGTTCAGCTCCTCTTCAAGTTACCAGGGCTTTTTGACAGCTGCAAACATAACTCAACTCTGGCATTGTGTCATTTGTGGTTTTATTTTCTACATTGTGTTGTATTGAGCAGTAAATGGATTGCATAGTTTCCTTGTCTTACAGCCCCAGTGCACGCTACCTGACGTTCTGGTATGGATGTTCAGCAATAATAAGCGACTGGCCTATGCACGGATTCCAGCGCAAGACATCCTCTACTCTGTGGTGGAGGAGGAGAAGGGGAAGGACTGTGGCAAGATCTCCAGTATCTACTTCAAGGTACAAATGTTGCTTCTATTAAAAAAAATAGATGTGATCTCTTATTTCAGTCACTATGGAACATTCCTGAAGAGCAGAAAGTACAGGGAACCCGTAGTGAAGAGGTATTGAAGCTGCTGTTGCTGATCTCTCCTTCTGAAAATACTAGTTATGATGATCCGATTCCTTCAGTATTTTCTAAGTCACTGACTCAGAACATTAGGGCCCATTCACACCATGCAGTTTTGTTGCTGGGGCACTAACTGCCAGTGGCCAGGCTAAGACCAAAAAAAGTCATACAGGGCTATTCACAAAAGGGTGAAGAGTTTGGAGAAGGCAGGAGAAATTAACAATCTAGGACAACATAGCTGATTTGGAAAAATTCTCCAATTCAGCTCGCTTTCCAGTTCGGCTATGTTGTCCTAGATTGTTCACTTCTCTGGCCTTCTCCAAACTCTTCACCCTTTTGTGAATAACCCTGATAATGGTTGTGCAATAGACTGTCATAAATACGTCAGTGAAGTATTTGCCTAGTTGGCCAAAAGTACACAGCCAATTAAAAAGCAGCATGTAACATCCAAAAGCAATGTTGCAAATAGGTTAGTGTTGTAGCATGCCATACACTCATGCTGGTAAATGAATATCGCTGCAAGCATTTGGCTGTAAGAAATTGGAGGTAATTTTAGAGTGAATCTCTTTCTGATCAGATCCCAGGATCATACAGCGGTGAAATCTTTGCCAAAGCCGAAATCTACATGTGGCTGGGAGTAAAGAAGTATGCCAAGAACAGCACAGCGGATCTGCCTGAGGATTACAAGCTCCTCTATGACAGAAACGGAGAACTGGTGGAGGCTCCAACCCCCAATCCACCAATTCTTCTTCTGCGGGATGGTGAGAAGTTCCATTCTGTTATTTATATTGTAGATCAGCAGAAAGTTTTAACTTACGGGGAAGCTGTAATGGTTTTTGTGTATGTTATGGTCAATTTTTTTTTTTTTAAAGTTTCAAAAGAGATGTTCTATATAATTATAGAGATAAATGAAATGAAAGGGTACATCCATGACACCCAGTTCACAAATGCACAAGAACCTACTGCTTGTTTTTGTCAGACAGTGTAGCTGTCCTCTGAGTCATTTAGCAGCTTGGGTCAACTGACCTTTCCCGCTAATCAGATTTATTTATGGCATGCAGCTGTTAGAAGACCCTCGAGAAAGAGATCGGTTCTCCATAGAGCTTGCCACCTATTAGCTGCAATTTGTAAATACAAAACTTTTCAAATGACAGCATAAATTAGCTAAAGTAATAGATTTAAAATCCAAGCTTTTTAAACAGTTAAAGTGAACCTGACCTGGCCTAAAACATGCCTAAGTGTGAATCTGACCTGGCCTAAAACATGCCTAGCATTGCTGAAGTTTATCTCCTTGTGATGCCTATCGGTACTTATCATCTACAATATGATCTTTTTGACCTTGTTGAGCCCCATGGCCCAGGGTTTACAATGGGGTGCAACATCTCTCCAAGTTAAGGTTAAGCCCTGTCCCTTTCTAGTACTAATCTCTGCCCACTGACATTCCCCTACCCAGGGCCAGAGCCTCAAATGCCCATTGAGGTTTTGGCCCTTGACAGTTAAAGTCTACAGAGTGAGATTTTTGGGCCGGGAGGGGACAAAGCTTGCAACAGGTTTGGACCAAATTCAATACAAAGTCCATATACCTTGTTGCACTCCTTATCAGTCTGTCCCAATGATAATGGGTGCTCGCAATGACCGCGGATGGCGCCGCTCACAATGCAACAGTAGATAGGAAAACGTTATCACCACTCCAATCCAGAGATTCACATTATTGTAAAGTCGAAGGTTAATAACACAACTGGTTCTCCCCTTGTCCTCTTCTGGTGATAGCTTTGATGGTTCATTGAAGGGCGGGGGGAAGCGGGGAATCAAGGCCGACTTGAGAAATATGGAATTTTCTGTTTTTCCTTTTTTTTTGATACATATGTTAAAAAGCCTGTTTTAAAACTTGCTTTATCTTATGGAAACCAATAAAAACTTTGAAATGTAAATCCAATTTATTGGCAAATGTAATAAAGACAAGCGCTTTCGGGGGCGCGCAGGGTCCCCTTGATCAGGCTCAGTAGTTTGTCACTACTGAGCCTGATGAAGGGGACCCTGCCGGCCCAAAATCTCACTCTAGACTTTAACTGTCAAGGGCCAAAACCTCAATGGGCAGAGGCTCTGGCTCTTTCTCCTATCTACTGGACCAAATCCAAGCCCTATTGGACAGCCTGTGGCTATGATCCAAATGGCTCCATAGGGACAGAGGTATTATTTTAAAGTTTAACCTAGGTAATTACAGGGATTTCCTGGAGGTGCTTCTTTCCACAGTTCAAACACCTTCTGGTAGGTTCATTTTCGTATGGCCAAATCAGCCCTAGTACAAATAAGTGACTGCTAAACGATGTTAGAATTGTAACTGATGTAAAAAGTACTGTGCACGTCTTCTGAACCAACATTATAATAATGCAGTAAAAGTATAATAATTCCAACTGTCCACCTTTTTTGGTGAACACAGTCATGTTTTTGTGTGCTATGCAGGTATGGTCATTAAGGGCATGGCTGTGTGGATAGGCAAGATTTGGGCAGAACTGGTGGAATGAGGTTAAAGGTGTCCCAATATGTCTTCTTAATCTCTGTAGATTACCGCTATTTCCAGCTGAGGGCTCACATTTACCAGGCTCGGGGAGTACTATCTGCCGATGACAATGGCTTGTCTGATCCATTCGCTAGAGTTATTTTTGGAGGTTTATGTCAGAACACACAGGTAAGAATATATGTTATACTTACTACAGCCTGAGGCAGATACAAAGGGCAAAACAACCAGAATTTATTGCCTGAGCAACATCAAGTTTTCAGAATAAGAAGCCATCAGGCAATCTGCAGAGAATCTTTCAATTCATAAAACAAAACTGCCTGATTTTCTGAATTTTAGATCTGCATGCAAATATTCTGGAGAATCAAACATATGTTAACTGCGAATTCTCATGATTCCAGCATGACAGAGTAATCTGCCAATATTGTTAGGTGGCTTTGTGTCACGGTCTGGGGACCGGGGCACTAGGGTATGTGAGCTCTGGGGTTTGAGGAGTTAGTAGGAGTCACAGACAGGAGGGATATCTGGGATGTTGGTCACAGAGGGAGAGGAACTAATGGTCTGTGCGTTCTCAGGACGCACTAGAGGCGCAGAATCTAAGAAGGGCCAGGTATTCGACAGAGCCTCTAGTGGTGAGGATGATTGGCTGCTGGACACCTTCCAGGTTGCGGCTCTCTAGCGCACCCACACAGAAGCAAAGGACTAGTAGAAGCACCGGGGAACTGGATACAAACAACAGGTAGGGAAGAAAGTTGAAACCAAGAGGAGGAAGATAGGAACAGTGTCACACAATGAGAGAAAGAGAAAGTCACAAGCAAAAGGTGCAAAACGCACAGCAGAACAGCAGAGTATGCTGAAGAGGGTAGCTAAACAAGGACACCCGGGAAGGGTAAGTAGCTTATAGGCACACCTAGGAGCAGGAAGGTGTAACATACAAAAAGTAAGCAGGAGATGTGCGTTGCTCATGCATACAAAGAAGCAGGATAGCAGAGAGAAAAGTACATAAAGAAGCACAAAGGGATGTATGCACACAGGGGGTGTGCAGACAAGGACGAATCCAACACAACCACAAGGTAAGAGAGGAGCACAGAAGTAAAGGGGTGACAGCAAAGCATAGGAAGATACACTGGAAGGTAAGATGGAATTGAAGTACAAGAAAGCAAGTAAATAGGAGGAAGCAAACAGACAAAGGCTGGAGAGGGAAAACACAGTAGAAGTGAGGCAAAGAAGGCAGTATAGAGAGACTCACAGCACACAGGTGAAAGCAATTAAGGTCTGCAGCAATATACTAAAGGTAACCACTGAAATACTATAGTAGGGGCGCAAGGAGCAAAGCAGGGGATAACGCCAAACAGGGATACCAGCTGGTACAGGGAAGCCAAAGGCACAAGGATCCAATAGCAAGTGCAGGGAATAAGATCCCAGGGATAGTTAGAGGCACAAGTTAGAGGAACAAGGCATAAGACTTGTTGCTCGCACCAAGAGCAACAAGTGAGTACAGTACAATGTGTAGCACAGTGGTAAGGATTTAAAGCTGAGAAAAAGAGAATGAAATAGAAAGAAAGAAATAGGGAAGGAATGCAGGAAAGATAGGGAACAAATGAAGGAAGGAGGAAAGGGGAGGAAGAGAAAGGAGGTAAGGAAGGACAATATCAATCGAAGAAAGACAAAGGAGGATGGAAAGGATAGAAGGAATGGAAGGAAGAAAAGGGTAGGAAGGAAAGGAAAAGAAGAAAAATAAGGAAGGAAGGAATGAAGATAATGGAAAGGAAGCAAATGCAAGGAAAGAAAAAAAAAGGAAGAAAGGAAGTGAAGGGGAAGGAAGGGAAGGAAAAGGAAAGGAAGAGAAATGAAGAGAAGGGGTAAGAGGAGAAGAAAACCGAGAAAGGAAAGGAAGAAAGAGAAGGGAGAGTAAAGAAAGGAAGAGAAGGAAAAGAAGGAAGAAAAGAAAAGGAAGGGAAGGAGGAGAAGGGAAAGGAAATCAAGAGAAGGGGATGAAGGTAGAGATGAAAAGTAAGGAAGGATGAGGAAGGAAGAGAAGGCAGAGGAATGAAAATAAAAAGGAGGAAGGAAAAAGAAAAAAAAGAAAGATCGAAGAGTAAGTAAGGGAATGAACAGAAAAGAAAGAAGGAAGAGAAGTAAGGAGGGGAATGAAGGAAAGCCAGAAAAGGAAGGGAAGAAAGAAAGAAAGAAAGAAAGAAAGAGAAAAGGAAAGAAAGAAAGGAATAGAAGGGACATTAAAGAAGAGGAAGATAGTAAAGAAAGGAAAGAAAGAATGGAATAATGAAACTTGATATGCATTCCAATGTTCATTGTATTACATTTTAACTTAATATTACTGTTGGTCCTATTTACTGTATGAACCAATACAATGCAGTGATACGTCCTGAGAAAATATGTTAGACACCCCCACCCAATTCAACCTATTTTACATGTAAATATTAACAGGGTTATTCAAAAAAGGGTGAAGAGTTTGGAGGAGGCAGGAGAAGTGAACAATCTAATACAACATAGCTGAACTGGAAAGTGAGCTGAATTAAAGATTGTTTCCCAATCAGCTATGTTGTCCTAGATTGTTCACTTCTCTTGTCTTCTCCAAACTCTTCACCCTTCTGTGAATAACCCTGTACATCTTTATTTCCTAATATATATATTTCCTGATATATATATATATTTTGGGGCTTGCAGATTAAGAAAAGTTAAGGGAAGAGAAAATATATTCACTAAAAATAAACCCTCCCTACACATGTACTCCCTCCTATAAGGAAACTTACTCTAGTAAAGGTGGCAGCAGGGCCCATTCTGTTTACATCACCAAGGTTCTGGTTTCTGGTTTCTGCAGATCATTAATGAAACTCTGGCGCCCATGTGGAATGAACTGCTCATCTATGACAATATACTGATGGATGGGAATAAGGAAAACCTAAGGAATGATCCACCTCTTATCATTATTAATATTTATGATCAAGATAAGTTTGTAAGTACACACTGCTGGTCTCCCATATCTGCCTTGATAATGCTTTCTTCCCAACTGTTAGCTCAGAGTTTACTGTGTCTATATAAAGATACCCCAGTTTAAGAAGAAAACAGTTTGTGGAGGTATAATGGGGGATATCTTTCTTTTCTGATGCAGCTTAACCTTGGTTCTATCATAAACCACACCACTTGCATTGTGTTTAGTGTGCATTGATGTGCATTAAATGCACTTGAGTTGACATGCATTATTTTTAACATATTGATGCTTGTTATTTTTGTAAAATAAATTATTTAATATTACTTTATAGCACATTACAGGGGGGGGGGGGGGTATGTATTTAATATTAAGACTGAGACTACATTCTCTAAGCCTGTAGTTATTTCTCTTTGTGGATATGCCTATTTTTGTCTGAATCCTATAGCATGATTTAATATCTCCCCAGCATGTTTATGCCTGCTTAAAACATGACCAGAGCAGGAGGACAGAGACTGCAGAAAGACTCACAATGGAAGTGCCTGTAGCAGAAACTACAGGCACTTCCATTGTGACAGGATAATCTGAATTTTCAGCTGGTGTGTAGAGGATAATAAGAATTGTATATAAAGAAAGGTAAATTAATTACATTGTATTACATTGTACATTGTAATTGTATGGCGTTTATCTTTAAAACGAAGAAAGCCTGCTTTTCCTGCCTAAAGATTTCTAGTATAATTTTAAGGGTGTTTCTTGCTTTGTAATATTTTGTAGGGGGCACCTGATTTTCTTGGCCGCGCATTTGCAACACCCATCGTGACATTACTGGATGAAGAGGAGGCAGAAGACGCAGGGTTTAAATACGGCCAACCCACCTTGCAGTTCTTTGACATCTTCAAGGGAAAGACTCCTGCTGGGGAGCTTATAGCTGTATTTGAACTCATTGAGATGGAGAACAAAACCTTCATGAGAGAGGTGAATTTGGAGATGAAGTCTTGTAACACAGGCAAGAGTTTACTAATGAAAACGGACAGTATGCGTGACCATATCATCCTTGTGGTACCCTCAGGCAGCCCAGCTGACAAATTATTTGGGCAGGTTACTCTGTTGGATTGCTAATGTTCCCCTACAGATAACAGCTATTATGAACAGATGAAGCTATCATCCTGCAGATCCCGTTCCTTGGGTCTTCCCCTCCATAAACTGAAAATGCTTTATTTAGACCAGGGGGAAAATTGGATTAGGATAGAGTGACTTTTCTAGTCATACAGATTTTACCATTATGTATTTCCCACCATTATTACCATGTGGACATGCTATTTTGGCAGGATACCACCTCTTCTGCAGGTGCTGTGTCGAGCAACTCTCACTTTTCTTCCCCTCTTTGTCATATAATGGTACCAGCATCAGGTGCACCACTTAAAATTCCAACAGATCTAATCGTCTGCTTTTACCTTACTTTATCTATCTGCACTTTCCTATACTGAAAGCTCAGCTTCTGTGACACTGTCCTGATGGGCTCTCTTGTACACTATATGACCAAAGGTAGGTCAACACCCCTCCAAATTATTGAGTTCAAGTGCACATTGAGTTCAAGTGCACAAAGTCACGAAGAACTTAAATGCTCAGGGCCCTGACCTTAATCTTATTGAGTACTTTTGGGCTGAATTGGATGGGGATTGCTGACCAGGCCTCCTCGTACAACATCAGTACCTGGCCTCATAAATGTTCTTTTGTCTGAATGAGTACGCATTTCCACAGATACACTTCAAAATGTTGTAGAAACCTTCCCAAAAGAGTGGA
>NW_017307885.1:77425-100358 GCF_000935625.1 Nanorana parkeri
TGGAGTCCCCTACGCGCCAAAGGGGGGGGGGGGGGGGGGCATTTTGAAATAGGGGATTGAGATAAGAGTTTTCAAGAGATATAAGAAAAGCTGAGCGATTGCATCCTCTGGCATCTTTCAAAACTAAATTGTCACTTATCAGTTGAACTAACCTTTATCTAAAGGGTCCACAAGGAATGTAGATGCCAAGACCAAAGGTGCAGCTACCATTGAGCAGAGGTCTGGACTGTGGGCTCATGTCCTCATCATTGCAGTACAGGCAGCAGACTTTGCATGGCCACCAGTGATGACCTCAGCATACTAATGCATTGATACCACAGCACTCAATATGGTGATGTAATTGCAATAACAGTTCAAGCACCAGGGCCTACAGCTCATCAGTTAACCAACTGTCTATCAACTTCTATGTAAATTATGCAGTAAATGTTTACAATGTTTTATTGATTATTAACTCTTTATTCTTTGCCTTAGCCAGCACTGCCGGATTACATAATACCCCAGGAACCAGAATACATGGATGAAGCCATTGACCGTTACATTATTCCAAAAGGCATCCGGCCTGTCCTAAAGGAATTCAGAATAGAGGTAAATATATCTCATAATAGAATAACATATAGGAAATTTAAAGCAGAACGCTGATAATTACAACAACCGGTAGCAAATCTCCTCCTGCCTGTGGATCCACACCACCTTCCGCACCCCCGAGACTGAGTGGGACCTCTGGTGAGACCGCACAGCCCTCCTAAGCCCAGCACAGCCCACCATAGAACCTGAACAGCCACCTGAGAGTCTGCAAAGTCCACCATAATACCAGCACAGACCAAACACAGCCCACCATAGAAAATGCACAGCCACCTGAGAGCCAGCACAGCCCACCATAGACCCTGCACAGCCGCCTGAGATCCCACACAGCCCACCATAGAACCTGCACATCCACCTGAGTGTCCACACAGCCCTCCACAGATCCTGCACAGCCACCTGAGAGTCTGCACAGCCCACCATAGAACCTGCACACAGGAAGGGGGAGGATATACCGGAAGTCTAATTACAAGTTGTCTCTCGCGACATCGCCGAGATTACTTGTAAAGAAACAGGTGAATTCTCCTATTCTACATTTAGCTCTGCTTGTTCAAAGCAGAGCTAAATGTAGAAAACAAAATACCGCCCGGCACCCGGAACTCCATGTTCTGGGCGTCGGGTGTGCCGCCCCTCTGTCAGTGCCGCTCCAAGGCTGGGCCTCTGTGGCCTTGCCGGGAATCCGGCCCTGCCTGCACAGCCACCTGAGAGTCCGCACTATTACACTAATTTTGCTTATTTTTCCTAGACTTTTACTGTCAGTGCTATTTTTTACTAAAACCAGTAATAATCTAATGCAGAGGTAATTATTTAATATGATAAAGAGTAGATACATTTATATAGTCTTACAAATACAACCGGCCATTTGAGGGCAACCATAATGCTGATGCAGCCCGTGATGAAATTGACTTTGACACCCCGGTATAGACATATTGCTGCTGTGTCTTCAAGTTAAAAAATCTTGAGATTTAATTTGCTTTACAGATGCTATTCTGGGGGCTGCGAGATCTCAGGAGGATCAACTTGTTTGAAGTGGAACAACCTCAAGTGTACATTGAATGTGCCGGGAAGAAGGTGGAGTCTGAAGTCATTTTACACTACAAGGAATTTCCTAATTTCACAGAACTGGTTAAATGCGTGGATGTGGTAAGTGCCCAAAAGATACACTATATTGCCAAAAGTATTGGGACACCTCCTCCAAATCATTGGATTCTGGTGTTCCGTGAAATTTCCTTACTACTTAATATTCCACGGTCAACTGTTAGTGGTATTATAACAAATTTGAAGCAACTGGCAACAACAGCAACTCCATGTAAAATGACAGAGCGGGGTCAGCACATGCTGAAGCGCACAGTGCGCAGAAGTCGCCAACTGTCTGCAAAGGTCAATAGCTACAGACCCCCAAACTTCATGTGGCCTTCAGATTGGCACAGCAACAGTGCGTAGAGAGCTTCATGGAATGGGTTTCCATGGCCGAGCAGCTGCATCCAAGCCTTACATCACCAAGTGCAATGCAAAGCGTTGGATGCAGTGGTGTAAAGCACGCCGCCACTGGACTCTAGAGAAGTGGAGATGTGTTCTCTGGAGTGACAAATCACGCTTCTCTGTCTGGGAATCCGATGGACGTGTCTGGGTTTGGCGGTTGCTAGGAGAACGGTACTTGCCTGACTGCATTGTGCCAAGTGTAAAGTTTGGTGCCCCCCCCACCACCAAACTGGAAGCAAAGAGCAGCAGACAGACCCAGTGACTACCTCACTGGGTCTCAAAACAGGTATTTCTTGAAAGCCAAGATGATTGATTGAAAAATTTAAATTGCATGTTGAACAAGGGAAGGTGTCATATGCATACCAACAGTTCAGCTTTAAATTGTATAGCCCAAACCCTTTTTTTTAAGTTTAGGATAGGAAAGGGTTGAGACTCTGCCAATTTATTTTTTGCTATTTATGTCGCATTGGGGAGATTTACCTTCACTTCCTGTCTTCAAGATGCAAAGCCGGCTGCAGGTAGATGTGACCATATCCATGTCATTGCAGGAACTTCCAGAGCAAGTGTACCTCCATCCACCACTGAGTATCTTCGTAGTTGAGAAACGCGCATTTGGCCGCTCTGTCTTGGTCGGGTCTGCAGTAGTTTCTAATCTTATGAAGTTTGCTCCAAAAGAAATGGAGGAAAGCATTGAGGAGAAACGTGAGTAACAAATGGAATGGGTAGGGCCTCTAAATCTGATTGAAAGTAGGCACTAACAAAAAGACAGAAGGAGCCCCGCCACAATTTGATAGGGTCCAGGACAATGTTTTTTTGTTAAATATCATTATGGTAAAACAGCCAATGCATTTCAAGAGTCCAGAAAATCCCTCTTCTTCAGGGCTTCAGTAAAATGATACTTCAGGAGTATTTGGACTTAAAGAAAATGAATAGTGATAACTCATAGTATACACATTAACTGGAGGTGTCTGCAGAAGAAGCCAGAACACCCCTGGAAGGAACTAAGCATAACTTTACCGAAGCCCTGATGAAGGTGGATTTCCACATACATTGGCCTGTGAAAAAAAAATGTAATGGGAATGATGAACTAGATGAAAATTGTAAAACAAAATTAAGTAAATAAATTGAATGAATGTGATTTCCTTATCGATACCTTGGAGTTCATTTTTAACAGTTCCGTCCTTCGTATAGCTGAGTGGATGCCATTTGCACAGCACAAGTGCCCCTAGATGGCACTGATGAGTATATTTCCTATATTCACCAGCAACATCTAGGGGCGCTAGTCCGGATTTACTCTCTCTGCTGCCCCAAGGCCAGGTTCCTCAATGCGCCTCCCTACCTGCCAACCCCTCCCCATGGAGAATGGCAGACCTGCAGGCTGCATACAAATGATCTCGGCAAAATCACCAAGATTACTTGTATAAAACAAGCTGCGGCTTCCCCGCTGTACATTTACCTCTGGCTTGCCCAAAGCAGGGTTAAATGTAGAAAACAACTACCCGCCCGGCGCCCAGAATTGCATGTCACAGGTATCGGGAGATAGAAATTCCACACCCCTGCTGCCCCTCTACTCCCTGCTGTCCCAAGCTAGGCCATGTTTGGCCTTGTGGGAAATCCGACCCTGGCTCTAGTGCCATGTGAACCGCATCCACCCATTATACTATAATTTTTATAAATGAACCCCTTAATATCTTAAATAAGATTTTGCACACATTATTTGATGAACTCTGAATTGATTTACATCATTTAATAGGAAGGTTTAACTTAGCTTTAGCTTTAGGAGGTGTTACGTGATCTGCTCTAGAGCAGGAGAGTCGTGAACTTCAACAGATAAAGTAAATGTTCAGGCCTTACCCAACTTTAACCCTCTTCCTCCCTTCAGGAGCACGTAGGACGTCATCACAGAGCAGACAATCTAGGTGAATAGAAAAACGGGACCCTTTCTTACCAACCTTCTACATCACGGCCCACTTAAACGGCCAGCTCTCACTGATGGCATGGATTAAAGGGATAACACATGGGGAAATATGCATGCATTGGAGAGATGTACTGCATATGTTTTATTTTTTATTTCGCCCTGACATACATTTTAAATGACTCATACCAATGAACTCAAGTAGCATAAAGCAATGATCCAAATGCAACAGTTCAAAAAAATACTAAATGCTTTGTAGTCTTGTGAGCAGGTTGCATGTGCAATTATGTAGCTGGCAACAAAATATTTATTCACAGAAACATTAAAATAAATTGTTCTTTGTTTACAGTGAAAAAACGCATGTCCCGGCCTTCCGTGCCAGCCGTTGTAGTTATGGAACAAGAGGACAAAGACAAGAAATTCAACCCTCTCAGCATAATGAGGGTGTGTGAGAATGGCAATGAGAGAGTAGAAACGACAATGACAATTTAAAGGTGTTTTCTATCCCCCCTTTTAATTTAATGATACTTATGATGATACTTAAAGCTGCCCTGCCAGGTTAACAAAAACACATATGAAAGGTCTCTGCATATAGGTATACCCACCTTTCTGGGTGCCCTTGAGGCTCCAATTCCTTGAGTGGTTCCACCATCTGACACCTAAATCACTGCTGAGTCGTGCGGTAAAAGATGGTCAAAGTATGGAATGACAGGGACACAGGCATCTGATACTCCCAGAAGTGTCAAATGCCAAAGACATTGACAGAGGTTATAGGGCCCTACAGAAACTGTTCGCACTAAATAAATCCTGTATTATAATAATAATAATAATAATAGTGAGCAGAATATCTTTAACAGTGCCTTCCCTATAATGAGGCGGTTGCCTCAAGCAGCATCTCTTTGGGTCACACTTGGGGGCAGCAGGTGTGCCTGCCACCTCCTCCACGCCACCCCCTTTCTGGCCAGAGCATCCCAGGTTGCTAAGAGCTCTTAGCAACCTGGGATGCTCTGGACGGCATCCTGCCCATCTCACTGACGTCACTGGTTGCCAGGAGCTGAGTGGGACACCAGTGACCTCAGTGAGTTGGGTGGGACGCCGGAGAGAGGTAACCACCAGCACCCAACCAAAACAACACAAACCCCCTTCACCCACCAAACCAAACCCATCTTTTACGCCATTACGAGACTTATTAAAATATGGGATTTTGCTTTTGAATAATGATTTCACTATGTAGCTAACTATGGGACTAAGATATCACCCCTTTTCATAGTCCCTAATGTTTTTAATACTTCAAGGCTTAATTTTGATGACCCTTCACTGGTGACTCATAGGCAGATGCCCTTTACCACCTTTATTAAAGCCATTTTGGTTGTGTATGATATTTCAATGCGTGATACAGTAGATCCAGACAGGCAGAATGTGTTCCGCTGGGTGTGGGAAGCGATCGTTTTGAAATCACATTGTGTAAACTGTGTATTGTAGGACCCTTTGAAGAGTCTGGGCAAAACAATAACTAAGGAGGAAGAGCTGGAGGAAGACAGGCCAGAAGCGGAAGAGTTGGACTGGTGGTCGAAATACTATGAATCCCTAAGAGATGTAGCAGACCAAGTAAGTGTGAATTGACTGTCCATAAACACAAGGACGAAAACATATGTATGTGGATTTTAAAGCTGATGTAAACATTTAAATATTTTAACTTAAAACTCAAAGCACTTTTTCAAGTTTAGGATAGGGCAGAGAAAGGTTATAACCCCTATCGGTCATTTAATTGTTGTCTGTGTTTGGAAGGTTTTCCCCCACTTCCTGTCTTGGACACACAACCGGAAATGAGAGGAATTTTCTCTAAAGTGAGGAGTATACCCCAACAGTTGCCAGTGGAATCGGGGTCCCTATTGGCAGGGAGAGCGAGGTACGAACACTCAGTGATCGCTGAGTGTTTGTAAATAGTTGAGGACAGACAGAGTATTGTTACTATATCCTCAATTATGAATGAATGTGAAGTGATCTACATCCCCTCCTGTTCATTCATGATCGTGGATATAGTAAACATACTCTGTCCTCATGTTATGAATGAACAGGAAGACACAGCATAGAGGATTCCTATTTAGACCCCCAATATTTCCCCAAAGCCCCTAAAAATAAAGTAAAAAAATTAAAATATTTAATAAAAAACGAATAAAAATACAAATGTAAAAGTTTGTAAAAATAAAATATTAAAAAAATTATTTAGAATGTAAAAGAAAAACCTTTTTGGTTTCGGCCTAACATTTTTTTTCATTTCGGTTTTGTTTCGGTTTTGAAATTTTCATTTCGGTGCACCTCTAGCTTAAACCCTTCCCTACCCCATCCAAAATCTATAAAAAAAAATTAAAAAAAAGTTTTGGCTTCAGATATGCTTTAAATAATCATAATATCTGCAGTTGCATTGGAAAAACCCCCATCTGGGCCTTAATATAAATGTTTATGCTTCGAAGGAGGACAACATGACATGACCCTCCCAGCTTGCCACATCTTCTTATGCAGTCCTCCGAAGCAAGCAATACCCCATACTTTGATATTTTGGAGAATTCATTTGTTTGGACTGCTATTTTCATAGTGATTATTCATTGCAATTTGTGCTCATACTGCATACTGCACATTACTAATGAGATGAACCTTGGGTAGAGCAACAGATGGCCATAGTTCCTGGCAAAGCACAATCATCACTGGGCCATGTGCTAATGAAGCAGTTAGTATACCTGGTTTGTGAAATGCTTTATGGGTGCTTTAACAGTTTTTATTTATTTTGTATTATAGATAGACGCAGCTGATGAGGATGAAGAAGCTGAAAATGAAGGAGGCAAGGCTTGCTTTCACTATTATGTCAGTCTTTTTATAATGCAGCAAAATGCAGACCTTCACTGGAAGCCTAGCAACTCTGGCGTCTACCCACAAGGGCCATGCGAAATTACCAATGGGCTGGTGGTGTTAATAAGCTTTATTCTGCTGGAATAGCAAATTTAATTGCACCTTTACATACCCAGCACAGCAGTGCCAATACATTTAAATTGAATCCCCAAACCCCCAACTTCATTTTAATTTCTAATATGACATTTACCTCTCGAATGTTGGTCTTTTAAAAATGTATGTGCTTTCATCCATCTAAAACTAATATTGTAGAACTTGGTGCACATAGGTTAGCAACTGGGAGCTGGTTATGTACTATATCTCTTGGACCCTTTCCTAGTCCATTATATAGGAATGAAGTGGGCCTCACTAAACCCGGGTGCCCAGGTCACCTTGCAAATTTCCAATGGTTTAAAGCATATTTAAAGGAGAACTATGGGGTTAAGGCTTTTCCCCATAGTTCTCCTTAGGGTAACGGGAGGACACAAACTAGCGTCCTCCCGTCACCCTAGGCTCAGTATACCGCGAGCTGTAGCTTGCGGTATACTGAGACGCCGCAGTTGAAGCAGATCCTGACAATTATGCCGGGATCTGCCCAGCTGATGAGCAGACAGCTGGCTCTGCCTATCTAGAGGCAGAGCCAGCTGTACACGCCCCCTCCTCCGTCCGTTCCGCCAGTCAGCGCTGGAGGATCGGAGCGGGGAGGGGGGCAGCCAGCCCCTCCCCTGTCATGGCAGAGAGCCGTGCCAGGATCGAGAGGTGAGCGAACGCTGGTATGTGTTCGCTCACCTCCCGATCTACTGAGCCAACCTGTGACAGTCTCATTGGCACAGGTCGGCTAGAACTATGAGGTGAGTGAAAAGCACTCACCTCATAGTTCTCCTTTAAAGACAAAACTTTTTTCCATCAATGGATAGAGTGGGAAAAGGTTAATACCTTTGTCAACTTTTTTTTTAGCTGTCATTGTCTAATTGAGGTTAACAGGAAGAAAGAGAAAATCTCTACAAAGTGAAGGGAAATTCCTCCATAGACAGTGGTCTCCAGATCAGATGTGCCTATTGAAACATTTCCCCATCCATCCTGATTTGATGACAGCTGTAAAGGTTCAGATTTTCCATTACTTTCTGTCCCAGTGACAGTAGTTACCAGGACAAATAAAGAGGGGGGATCTCCCTAGAGGGAAGGGGAAAGGTGAAGGGATCACAGACAGCAATAAAAACTTAGCAAAGGTTCTAATCCAGTGGTTCTCAACCTTTCTAGGGCTGGGACCCCTTGGTAACATTTGCCAGGTTGTGGTGACCCCCAATGGTAAAATTTAGGAATGCACCAATACTAGTATCTGTGTGGGCTCTCAGGTGGCCAGTGTGGGCTCATGTGAGCTCAATGGGACTCTCTTGCGGTCAATGGGGCTCTCTGGTGGCCACTGTTGGCTCTCTGGTGGCCAGTGTGGGGTCTGTGGTGGCCAGTGGGGCTCTTTGGTGGTCAAGCCGGCATTCAACTCCCCTCACTCCCGCTCGCTCCCCTCTCTTTGATCCTCCTCGGCTGCCGGTGCTGCAGCGCCATCTAGCGGCGCGGCAAGAGAACTGACACTGCTGCTCTAGGAGGTGGCTGAGGAGCCTCTCACCTAGCACAGCACAAAGCATGTGGTGACCCCCTCAACAGTGGGTTGTGACCCACTTTTGAGTCACGACCCACAGGTTGAGAACCACTGTTCTAATCATTCCCAACTCTGTTTAAAACTAAAAAATACTTTTTGCTTTAGATATACTTTAAGGCCTGTGACTCAGCCACTGCTACCTCATTGGTGGTTTAGTGGATTACATATTACTGTGCTTGGTCACTGCAGACCCGTGGATAGTGCTGACACTGGCATAACTTCTCCAACAGCCCTTAGACTTCCTGTAGGCACCTGGCCAAATCAGAGGATTCCCACAAAGTGAGATGATGCATGCCTATGCTTCTCCTGTCACCCTGTGTCTTCTAATGTGTCATGTGACTGCTTGGCATGGAGCCACAGGGGAAGCCTCAAAATTCATACTCTCACTCTGTGTCCGGTCAGAACGGTTTGGGGGAGGGAATTTTAATTTTTAAAGGGAATCTGTGCTACTTTGGCAAAAAACTGAGAAACACTGTATAGCAATGAAATCACTTTATATTTATTCCAATACTGGCCATACACATAATGATACAAATGTTTGATACAATAATAATTTTGATGGAAGAAGCACATCATCCAGAAACAGATTACACCAAGCCGGGGGCTTGATCAATAAATAATCGCTCCCACTATAATGGAAGAGTTGATTCAGGTGGACAATCTAATTAAATTTGATGAATATTCTTTGGATGTATTGAACAGTCATTTCAGGACTGACCCAAACATAAGGACTGGACATATACTGTAAAATACAGGCCATATTCCCTGTAGGCTGTGAGCAGCTGCCAGTGGGGCTCACATGTGGATAGAGGCCCAGCTATGCTATATAAATACCAATAATAATTATTTCTTAAATAAATAAATATATTATTAGTATTATTTTTATGACTCAGGATTTACAGAGCACCAATAGTTTGCACATGGCTTTACAATGTAAAGGGAGACATTACAATTACAATACAATTGTAATATACAAGAGGCATAATAGGGACCTGCTTGTGAGAGCTTACAATTTAAAAGGAACGGCCATGCGATAGTAAAGACAATCATTGTAGTGGGATGAGTTGATTGAGAGTAAAATTTCAGTTGTTAGGTTGAGGTGGGAAAAGTTGAGGAGATGAGTTTTCAGGCATCACCTAAAAGCGGACAGAGTAGGATATAGCCGGACAGGTTGGGGTAGGGAGTTCCAGAGGATGGGAGAGACTCTGGAGAGGTCCTGGAGAAGAGCATGGGAGGAGTTGACGAGGGAGCTAGAGAGCAGAAGGCCTTTGGAGGAGCAGAGAGTACGGTTTGGGTGATATTTTGAGACAAGGTTGGAGAGGTAGTCAGGGGCAGGGTTGTGGGTGGTTTTGTATGTTGTTGTTAGTACTTTGAATTTTATTTGTTGGACAAGCCAGTGGAATGATCGGAAGAGGGGGATTGTGCACACTGAAGGGTTGGTAGGGTGGATGAGTCTAGCAGTATTTATGACAGACTGAAGGGGTAGGCTAACGAGGAAGGAGATGCAATAGTCAAGGCGAGAGATGACAAGTGAGTGAAATATTAGCTTGGTGACGTCCTTGGGTAAGAAAGGGCAAATTTTGGAAATGTTACATAGGTGAGGGCGACAAGATTTGGACTGTGGTTAGATTTAGGGCTGAAAGGACAGGTCAGAGTTTAGGATTACACATACAACCTTGACATGGGGGTAGGACTGACAGTTGTGTTAATAATCTTCAAGGAAACATCGAAGGGGGGATCATTGGGGGGGTGTATAAAATAAATATCACTGTATTATAGCAGTCAGTGCTTGTATTACAGATGCAGCCAATATCATCACCTTAGATGTTACCGAGGAAGTAGAATATGCGGAGGTGGAGCTTCCAAAACCAAAAAGGAAACCAATTTCCACTTTGAAGGTATGTTTGTGTCTTCTTTCCAATATAGTTCACTGTATTGCTTTTTCCCATAGATGTTGCACAACATTAAAATATCTAAAAGTATTTCATTTCTTCAAACAGCTATACAAACATTAAAAACATTTTTCTAAAACAATGATGATACCGTATAAGATCTCATCAAAAACAAAGCTTGCGTTCAGGGAGCCAGAGCCATAAATAAATATAGAAGCCCCAATGTACATATATAGTTACAATTAATTTGTATATGTGTAGCTCAAAAAATAATAATTGAAAACTACACAACCCCTTTAAATTAACAGCAGCAATATTTTGCAGATATATAAAGCAGAACTGGAAGAGGAGTTTGACAAGTTTGAAGACTGGCTTTATGTATTTCCTCTGTACCGCGGCAAGGCGTTGGATGATGAGGATGGTAATGATGATGATAACTTTATGGGGAAATACAAGGTATATTTTATGATCTGTGAGATGCAGTGTACAATTCACCAGGCTGGAGAACCACGCTAATTCCCCTTCCTATAACTGTGCTTTGTAGGGCTCCTTCTATATCTACCCAGCAGGGGAAGCCACTGATGAGTTCCAAATAATGAGAGGAGTCCCCAGGAACCGACCGGTGAAAGTACTTGTCCGCATTTACATCGTCAAGGTGAGTGACTCGCATTAGCATCATTCAGTAAAAGTATGACTGCACCACTGCTCCTAAATTTTTTACTTAACTACTCTTTAACTAATTTTTGTACACACATTAGAATCAAAATTTTTGGTTAGAAAGCTGTTTAAAACCCACAAAAAAAGTATATATTTTCTAAAAGCAATAGCCCTGTAGAATAAAAAGGTCTTTACATATTTATTTATTTTTCACAATAATTGAATTTTATAATTTAATTCAACTATATATTTATACTATAATTTAATTTCCCTATAACTATAATTGTTTTACACTTTTTTTTTTTTACATTAATATGTAAAATAGGACTAATATGTCCCCTATGTGATAGCACAGAGGAAGTAACCTCTTTATGGAGAATTAGATCACTTATGTTACCTATATGGATTCCAAAGAAGCTAATAAAGCACACTACATGCTTCACCGGCTTCTTCTCCAGCTGCTGAAGTAAGTGACAGCCTGACAAAATCATCATCGCTTCCACTTTTTAGTGATCGGAGGGGAGATCAGCCACTGCAAATGTGCTGATCACCCTCCGATTCAGCCACTGACACCCGGTTGTGGCCATTCCACAAGAGGACAGTGGAACTTGGGATAGTTGGCAGCAGCGGCCACAAATCTATAATTGGTCCGGTATAGATTTATTAATCTTGATAAAAGATCAGGAGGTAAATCAATGCGTTTTAGTGGCTCACAACTCCTCGTCCACAGGAATTTATGGAGAACAGCTAGTGGGAAAAGAAAGAAAATGTTAACCTTACCCCACTAAACCCAAGAGGGGGAAATCTATTTTGGGTGGAGTTTTGCATCAATTTTTTTTGTTTCAAGTTGGTGACTGCTGTGTAAATATTATATAATATACAGTATATAATGGCCTATTAACTTTCTTGGTTTATTGTAGGCAACAAATTTAGCCCCAGCTGACCCCAATGGAAAGTCAGATCCTTACATAGTAGTGAAGGTTGGTGAACAGACAAAGGACAGCAGGGAGAGAGAGATCCCCAAGCAGCTGAACCCTGTGTTTGGAGAGTAAGTAGCATCAGCTGTGTATAATATATAATAATATAATATATATAAATAGGACATTCAGGGCTGTCCCTGGACCCCACCGCTTTGCAACAAAATGGCTAAACACTCTGCAACATTAAAGAACCATATATAAGACAAGAACATAGAGCCTAATACAGCTTATTACTTCCAGGCTGCAGTAAAGTACATACCCAGACTGGTTAGCCAGTTGGGCTGTAGTTTATCATCTTCTAACAAGGATTCCAGTGCGTGGGAAGGAGAGAAAGGTTATTTATTGGGGAAGTAATGGAGAATACAAGCTGACTGAATTAATGGATGCAGCATCGCTGTTTTTTCCCGCAGCCGGATCCTGTTTTTACAAGTCATTGAGACAAATGTTTTGCTTGAAAATTGCTGCTCTTATGAACTGCTTAGCTTGAGCCTCGAATAGATTTGGATACAAGAAATAAAAGTGAACCGTACCAAAAAAAGGAAATCATGTATATTTAAAGGTCTTTAAGCAAACATTAGAGTAACTTCCTACAGTAATTATTGAAGGTGTTGCGCACAAACTACAGCAGTACCTTGGATGAAAATTTCCAACATGAGTGCCAAGTGAGTGGGTCTTATATCATTTCCATTGTGTTGTCAGTCAGTGTTGTAAGAAATACTGCACCCCTAACACAACATGAGCACCAAGTGGGTTGGTCTTGTATCATCTATAGTGTTATCAGTCACAGTGTTGTAAGAAATACTGCATCCCTAGCATGACATGCGTGCCAAGTGGGTGGGTCTTGTATCATTTCTGTCGTGTTGTCAATTACAGTGTGGTAAGAAACACTGCACCCCTAGCATAGCAAGAGTGCCAAATGGGTGCATCTTGTATCATTTCTATCATGTTGTCAATCACAGTGTTGTAAAATATCCTGCGCCCCTAGCATAGCATCAGTGCCAAGTGGATGGGTCTTGTATCATTTATATCGTGCTGTCAGCCAGTGTTATAAGAAATACCACACCCCTAGCATACCTTCCTGTTAATACTCTGTACTAGAACTTTAACTTGGAACTACAGCCAAAAAGTTTTTATTTTGTAGATAAAACCATAAATACCATTCAATCTGCAGACACTGTTAAATATTGGAAATCATTTTTTTAACTGAATCTATACTCTCCTGAAAAAGACTTAATTAACAAAGCAATACACAAGCCCTGATGAAGTGGGATTTTTCTTGACCCCCGAAACCCATTGGTTGTTTTATTCTGTTGACCTTTTGTTAATAAATAACCACTTTGGACTCTAAAAGTTGTGGTGGAATTCCCCGTCTGTTCTTGATTGAATTCACTCAAGATTGCCTTCTCCTCGGATTTACCTGTCTGTGTTTGGAGCAGCCTGACTAGAGCATTCAAATACATCAAAGAAGAGAGTCCTTTCCAATGTGGGATACCAAAAATAAGCAAGTAACAGGTTGATTCTAATGACGGCTCCATCAGTTGCTTATACTTGCTCCCCACCACTGAATTCATAGAAGGATTCTCTCCCAAACCCATGTGACAGCCAATCAGAAAGAACCAGGTCAGAGAAAGGGGGTTAGTCACATGTTCTCAATACCCCTAAAGCATATGTAAAGGGAAAACAAGTCTTTATTGTGGTCTATGTCTCTGCTGGAAAGATTCACCATCTATTTGTCCTGATGACCATTGTCAGTGTCTTAGATGGGAATTTCTCCCACTTTAAGGAGAATGCCTCTCACTTCCTGTTGTGGCTCCAAGGTTCTATCTAAAACAATAAAAAAAATTGGGTATACATACACTTTAAGCTGGACATATTCACATACGCATTTGAATTGAAAACACTTTAAAAGTGCATACTTAGTGCTTTGGTACCCGAGTCATTTGTTGGGTCTTTACTACAGCTCTTATACTCTTTCTCATTATCTCCTTCCATCCAATGCTCAGGGTGTTCGAAATGACGGTCTCCTTCCCAGTGGACTCAGAACTGACCATCTTAGTGTATGACCATGATCTGATCGGATCAGATGACTTGATTGGTGAGACAAAGCTGGATCTGGAAAATCGTTTCTACAGCAGCCATCGGGCCAACTGTGGTCTGGCCCTACAGTATGATGTGTAAGTGTGGAAGGCACAAAATGCTCCCCTTTATGATGCTATAAAATAAGAAGATACGTAGGGTAGACATTGTTACCACTTAGTGATGACATATAGGGGTCAGCAGCTTGAGCCCCCATTCACACATGAGCTTGACCATTTTTTTTTTTGCATATTTTTGGGTGAGTTTTTCAGGCATTTTGAGGTTTCAAGGTTTTTTGTTTTAACCAATGGAAAGCTTGTTACTAGGAGGATGAGACAGCTGTGATGTGCGTAATCACTCAAAAAACATGCATTACATGTGTGTTTTAGGAATTCCCTTTGACGTCTATGGGGCCAAACACAAGCAATTATGCCTGTCTTTAAGCTACAAGTGGCAGACAACACAACACTCTGGGGTGAATGGACTCCATTGACTATAACAGGATTTCTCATGTTGAGCATTGTCACACTGTGGGAGGTGTGAATGGGGGCTTATAGTTTTCCAAATATTCCCAATAGTCAATATATATTATTTGAGAAATATCTATGAAAAAAAGACTGCTGAAGGCATAAAGTGAAGGATACTAGATATACCTGTAGCATTCTAATAGGAATACATACTAGAGTTGATTTTCATAATGCAATCAAAGCTTACTTGAAAAAATCCCTTTTATGTAATGAGTACTGCATTCCATCTGCCCCTCACTTCCAACAACTTCCTGGATTCCCAGTGTGCTTTGTGATTATTTTTCCTGCTGCTTGATGTTATGCAATCTCCATTTCTCAAGACTACATATCCTATCATGCATCCGGAAAGCAATGACAATGTTTCATTGTTCGGACGTTGAGTTGTAGTTCAGAAGGTAGGCTCTGTGCATATTCACGGGGCTGAGTAAAACTGTGTCAATGCATTGAGGAAGTCCATCCTATGGGCATCTTCAATAAGTACGTTTACAAACTTCTAGATGGATATGATCATTAGGAGTGTGATAGAACTTATGGAAATTCAATATAGAAATACAGATTTTGTTGTAGTTTTTGACCATATATATCCTATAAGTCAGATAGGACCATTAAAACACGCAAGTGGTCTATGTAAAAGACACAATCCTAGCAGATTGCACTGGACTCCTGAGGTTGTAAGCCTACAGGCTCCAGTGATGGGAATCCCATCCTGACATTTATATTCCTCTAGATCTATGTATCAAGGTGCATTGGTGCATGACAACATCATAAAATATATTCATTTCATAAAGACTTGGTACCAATAAGCCCTCAATTATTTTCTTCTTGATGCATGGATTCCTGTATTTGAAAGATGTTCAGTCTAGTAGATAAAATGTCCTTCGTCCTTTTTGTTCTAAATTGTATTTTTTTTTTTTTGTCCTTCAGTGAAGGCTACAATGCATGGAGAGATGCCTTCAAACCTTCCCAGATTCTCAGCGCTTTGTGCAAAAAACACAACCTGCCTGCCGCAGAGTACAGGAAGGAAGTTGTCAAAGTGAATAATAAGATCTTTAAGATACCCAGAGAGGCATTTCCTGAAGGTAAGATGATGGGGAGCCATTAATTATGGCCATTTAATGCTGTTTCTTTTTCCTGATCAAAGCCACAGAAGAGACAGAACCAGACGTGATAAGCTATGTAAAGTATGAAACGCGTCAAAATTTCTTTCAGCACTGAATTTGTATTGTGAGATGCTGTGATTTCAGTAAAAAGTATAGAGAGCAGCTCAGCCTATTTCCAGAGCATTGTCTTCTATAGTTCATGACAAGAGGGGGAAAAGGTACTTGATCTGCACTAAACTGCTGCTTGTCTTCATTTGCAAAGATTTCAGCTTGAACGATTGACAAATTAAAGCAAGTATTTTCCTTCTTTTCCAAATACAATATTAACCGTGCATGTGAACTGCCCTCAGTACTTTAGATTACCCACAATAGTAAACAATACAATGGCCAACATTAAATAAGAATCTCTATGACATAACCTTATACCAAGTCCCCAACGATTCTAGACCCTGAGAAGCTGGATAACTGTGTGGCAACGGGGCCGACTAGCAAGATACTGAAGCTTGACCCAGTGGGAGATTCCCCCATCCACACATTTTAGCATTGATAGCATAGATAGAGGAATCTGTTGTACTTTTTCCATCTGACCATAGAAAATCTGCAGATAATAAGAGCTGAACAAACTGTTGGCACTGTAAAAATCCTGTATAATAATAATAATAATAATAATAATCTATAGGTGTATGGCCAGCTTAACAAAGGTAATATCATGCATCCGGTGGTGTCTACTATTAGGCAAGACTTTTCTTTTAATTGTCTAAAACAGGTTCTCTTTAAACAGTTCTGTTTGTATATATCAGTGTTATAACCTATTACTACAACATGGTTCCTTGATACAGCACTTTCCTCTTGGCTGCTCTCTTCCCCTCCATGCGGCATATTTCCTTTGCTATCTGAAGCTCCAGTCTCAAAATATTTAGGGGTCTATTCACAAAAGGGTGAAGAGTTTGGAGAAGGCAGGAGAAGTGAACAACCTAGGACAAAATAGCTGACCTGGAAAGTGAGCTGATTTCTCCAAATCATGTACATGAGCTGCTTTGGGGCAGATTTCAGCGTGTTTTGTCCCATAGGCTGAATAGAAATGCTTGAAAACACGCAGTGGCAAAATCTGCTCCTTTAACATATGCATGTAAAACGAGCACGCAAAAAAGACGAGCGTGATACACATGTAATAGGTATCACCTAGCTGTGAATGGAGCCTAACCGCGAAAAAGCTATAATCTTAGCATCCATCTTGTATTTCAGAGGCTTTCGTAAAATCCAAGAACAAGGAAGAAGATGAGATGCTGTCTGGTTATAATGAACACAAAGCTTTGTATGTCCTGCAGCACTGGGATGAAATGCCAGAGTATGGCACCAGACTAGTCCCAGAGCACGTAGAAGTGAGGACCCTCTACAACTCTGAGAGCCCTGGAATGGGGCAGGTAAGGAAGGGCCACTTCAGAGAAGTTATCTCACTGTTGCAGAAGAATAATAACAACAACAACAACCCATTATGTGTTACAACACTTACTGTTTTTAGGTTCCATATGCCTCCAAATGAACTATAGAATTCAAAACATTTAGAAAATCCACCATCACAGCTGGCAGAGTCATTCAAAGTATATAAAACCTGGCTTTGTCTGTATCTTACAATGTGATATAAGGTGAATGGGCTGTGTTGCTGCCCATATAGCAAGTATATGGTCTGCAGCATCAATAGAAGAATACCTTGCAACATAGATGCTGGGGATGCCATCATTTACATATCTTCCTGCCTTTGACTTTCAGACTTGAGCACTGATAACTAGTTATTTTGCTTGTCAGTTTTGCCAATGGAATGTGAATTTGCATATACAGGACCAGGACAGACCTCGGCACATGCAAATAGAGAAAACTGCATCACATTTGCACTTATTTAGGGCATGCAAGTATAGTGCATTATGGTTGGAACTTAACTTCTACTTCAAATCTGAACTACAGACACATGAGAGCGAGGTTCATTGTTTCCCATGAAGGCTGTCACACAATGCCTAGTTCAGTGCTACAAATCCCTAAACGTATCGGTCTAATACATTGTCTCATCACATGTTAGAACTATGGAGAGAGCTCAGGGTCAGCACTCTTAACAGTTCAACTAGGGCTCCCTTTGCCTAACCAGAAATTAAATATATTCCTTGAGGTGGGAAGCTTCAAACATGGGCATATACAGTATACCACCTGTACTACGCTAATCAGAGATTAAATCTGAACTTTATTCTGTTTATATTTTGCCTTCCTTGGTTCCTCTTGTTCCTCTTTATGGGTCTTAGAGATGCTCTATGCAAAGCAGGCAGATTGTGGCTAGTAGGGGGGATAGGAAGGGTGCCCTCTGCCTCAGTGCTCTTCTCTGAAGACCTTGATGTAAGCAGTGGGCTGAATCTTGAGAGGAGTTATGCAAATATCAAAATGCCATGATGGATGGGTGTCAGTCTGGAGGAATGGTGGTTGTTACCTAGGGCAGACTGCCCTAGGTAACAACCACATTTGATGCTGAGCCTCCAAGATTGAAAGGACTGAAATCCAAGAGATGAAAGGGTAGGTTGGGGAGCAAAGGGCTAGAAGATGCTGAAAATCCTTCAGCCAGCAAAGGAGGCCTGCTGTATCTGACTTGCTGCAGTTTCTAATGCACATTGGGAGAATCTCACAGTGTGCAGTGAAATCAGCAATAAGCGATTTCAGTACAGCCGGTACAGCATGGTTGTACAGACTTCAGTTTTGTACATCCATGCAAGACCATAGGGAAAGCTTGAGTTGAGCTTTAACGCGATAGTGACTGCTACAGTCTGAGTCTGTTGGTGCTATTGGTCAGCTATAAGGCCAATAACAAAGGTTATAGCTTGAGAATATTTGGATTCAGAGAATTTATCTAAAAGGTTGTTCATGGAGCCAGAACAAAATAGTACCCATACCTCCCAACTTTCTAAGGTGAGAAAGAGGGACACCTTCCAGCACAATGGACACACCACTGCCATGTCCCCATATGCAGACCATTATGAATTTATAGGCCAGAAATTATTGGATAAACCCAGAATTGTTATTTTCCACCATCACTTTTCTTTTACACTGGCTTTTCAAATTAGCAAACAAGATTATTCAGAGATAAGATACAGGTTTTAGTGATTTTGGTAGTTAAATAGAACCATTCATAGATATCTGTACATCAGACCAAAAAGATGGACAACTGAGGTGTAACAGAGGGATTAGGTTCCAAATAGGGATGCACCGATACCAGTTTTTCAGTATCGAGTACTGATATATATTTTTTTCAGTTTTCGCCGATACCGAATACTGATACCGGAAGTCCCATTAAGGTAGCCAGGCGGCGTATAATGACTCGCCAACCGGCTTCCTGATTAGCTGGGTGGCATGTAAAGACTCGCCACCCGGCTTCTCGATTATCAGGGAAGCCGTCCCTATGCTTTTCGTCACTAGGTGACGAGAAAGCCTGGAGCTGGCTTTCTGGCTAATCAGGAAGTCGGGCGCCGTGTAATGACATGGCGCCCGGCTTCCTGATTGGCCGGGAAGCCGGCTCCATGCTTCCTTGTCATGAGGTGACGAGGGATTATGAAGCCGGCTTCCCGGGCTATAAGAAAGCCGGGTGCAGCGTCATTACACGGCGCCCGGCTTCCTCATTGGCCAGTTTCCTGACCAATCAGGAAATCGGGCAGCGAGTCATTGCACGCTGCCCGGCTGGGAAGCTGGCTCCATGCTCCCTCTCCACAAGTGACCTCCCTCGTCACACTGGCATCCCGGCCAATCAGGAAGCCAAGCAGCGTGTAATGACTCACTGCCCGGCTTCCTGATACCGGAATTATCATATCATAATACTCTGCATTGGCACTGATATCGATACTAATATCGGTATCAATGCATCCCTAGTTCCAAATAAGGGTTAGTCCCTCCACATAAAGGACAGTTGACAGGTATGTACCGCATATGAACAGACAAATTGGAACCAGTTGCATTATGAAGTGTATCTTTCTTTCCTACAAGGCTTTTGTCTTGCCTTCCACACTGCTAGGAAGTGTTACAGCCTGAAGACCTTTTGTCTTTCTTCAACCAATCTTAAGATATAAAAGAGGTCAATATGTCTTTCAGGGCTCTCTTCATATGTGGATTGACTTGTTTCCAACCGATGTTCCAGCACCAGCTCCCGTTAACATCAAACCACGAGCACCAATAAGGTATGCCAACATGTCTACAAACTCCTTGAACCTGCAAAGGCCTGGAGAGATAACTGGGGCCAATAAACAAAGGAAAGTACTGTGGAGCAAATACCATCCTAAGAGGTGTAATGGAACAGCAAAACTACTTGAGTTTGGTATTTGCATAATAGAGCGCTCCAGGTTTGTGGGTCCTGGGGGGCTCTGGAAATAAAACAAAATGCATGCAAACATCTGGAGGTGTCGGCTATGCAGTACAGGTGCCAGTTTATCATCTTTCAAGACGCAACAGGTACCCTTTAAACATATGTTAGGGAGCACACAAGGCATCCGTTCTATGCGCAAACAACTCACCTCTCTAATAAATATATTTAATTAGCTCATTACAGCACATAAGTATGGAGCGGCTGCCTTCCAGACCCATCTGCTTGTTGAGCTTCTGTAGATATTTTGAAGGTCAATCGAATGTTAACACTATCTGATAGCAGCGCTGTGATAGCAACTGGTCTTCTCCAACCCGACTTGTCTTCTCCGCAGTTATGAATTGCGCGTGATCATCTGGAACACAGACGATGTCATCCTGGACGATATCAACCCGTTTACCGGCGAACCGTCTAGTGACATTTACGTGAAAGGGTACGTGCTTTGGCTTCCACACTCTCAATTATTTGCTGGTGTTTAATCTCGGATGTAAAGTCAACACCGATTACCTGGAGTTCATCTGATATTTGCATCTCTTGACAGAGAGCAAATTTACAGTCTATTTACTGGGCTAAAAGTAATTTTGTTCTCTAGAGATAAAAGCGAAATACGTCAGATTCATATGGCTGGTGCGCAACGTTGCAGCAAATGGATTTACAGACTTAGATAGTAGTTGATGCTGGTATGCTGGTAAAGACATCACTTTATCACTTTTCTTTTTTTTTTAGGTGGATAAGAGGATTGGACGGTGAAAAGCAAGAAACGGATGTACATTTCAACTCCCTCACCGGGGAGGGAAACTTCAACTGGAGGTTTGTGTTCCGGTTCGACTACCTCCCTACAGAGAAGGAGATCACCTACAAGAAGAAAGAGTCCATCTTCTCCTTTGATGAGTCAGAATTCCGGGAGCCGTGTGTGCTAGCGCTCCAAGTGTGGGACTATGACCGCATATCTGCCAATGACTTTTTAGGTATGTAACCTATGGTCCAGTTTGGCTTGCCGTAAGATTTGGCCTTAAGTCATGACTGTATTAGGAAGAAAGCCAAGTGGGATTGTGTGAATTGTATCTAAAATCAAAAAATTTGTATAGACACTATAAAAATCTTTTTTAGGATAGCTATATTTTTTAACCAGCCTAAGCCCAACAGTCTCCCACTGCCCTCCTCAAACTAAGTATACTCCTCGTAGAAAGCTCAGTCTAGGAGTTGTGACCTTTGCTGAGCTGGGATGCGCTCTTGTCCTCTTCCAAGCCAGCTGGACTGCATGGTATTGTGTATGGGTGGCTTTTCTCCAAAACGTTGTCTACTGGCAATATATATAATTATTTATTACAAGTATTTATATGGCACTGACAACTTACCCAGCTCTTTACATACTTCAGCTTCACAGGGAGCTTACAATCTAAAGTTCCTATCGCACATGCATAGAGGAGATCCACACAAGCACAGAAAGACCATGCAAACTCTATGCAGATGGTGTCCTGATCAGGATTTGAACCAGGGGCACTCAGTGCTGCAAGGTGGAAGTGCTAACCACTAAGCCACTGTAGATATATCATATTAAGTGGCGTCACAAGGGGGGGTGCGGCCCGCACCCGGGTGACACCATTGGAGGGCTGACACCAAAATGACTGTCAGTCATTTTGATGTCACCCCCTCTGAAAAGTCAGGCACTGGGTCAGGGACCGAGAGCCAGACAGTTTCCGTAGATAGGAGGGGACCCAGCGACATACCTTATCCCGCCGAGTGACTGTCTCCTCCTCTGTCTGCCAGTGTCCATCACCAAGATGGCCGCCGGCAGGTATCAATAAGATCGGCGTGCATTCGCGATGACACGTGATGATAAACCTTACTTTTGTTTATATACCCAGTACAGACAAAATATATTGGATGAACAAACACTCACTTTCATATTTCAGGATCAATTGAATTGAAATTGAACGACATGGTGCGCGGAGCGAAGACGTCACAACAATGCACCGTCAACCTGGCAAAGGACAAAGCCACGCCACGCTTCTCTATCTTTAGGAATAAGCGCATGAAAGGATGGTGGCCATTTGTCAAGCTGAAAAGTGAGGAGGACGTGGAAAGGGAAGAACGGGAGGCGGAGAAGAGCAAGAAAAAAAAAAAGAAGAAGAGGAATGTTCGAATAGAGGATGTGCAGTATACTGATTCCACTGGAAACATCTTCATTCTGGCGGTAAGTCAGGGGAAAAGCACATTCATCCTACAGGTAGCCCTGCGGGCCACTGAGGCTTGGATATACAGCATTTAATGATGGACTCCAGGAAAAGTTAAATACGCAATTGTAATGCATATATGGGAGCTGTTTAACCTGCCAACGAATGTGCATTTCTTATCACTCAGTCCTAAGATTTACACAGCCCTGTTGAAATGCACAGCCAGTCTGGTGACCTTACCTTTCCCTGCTGCACTTAAGCAACACAGATAGGTCACCTCCCTGCCCCCAGCCTGGACAGTGACAGAACAGCAACAGGCACATAAGGTAATCTCTCTACACAGCGTGTTCCTTGCCAACACATGTGAATGCAGGACACCTGATTGGTCCAAAGTGCTGCCCCTGCCAGTCTAAGCTCTGCGGCACAGGAGGGTGAACTCAACTCAGATTGAGACATTGGGGGTGATTTACTAACCTAAACACACGCACGCACTAGGTGCATGTGATTTTTACACAGCAAAACATATTTATCAACCAAAAAGTCTCTAAAAGCATATTTCCACTAATGCCATATATGGAAAAATCATGCACATGATGCATATATAATGCTGCTTCACAG
>NW_017307885.1:100407-102285 GCF_000935625.1 Nanorana parkeri
CGCAAAAAAACGACAATTGCGCTACACGTTACATATCGCCGCGCACGTGGCAGTGAGAGCAATCATTTTAGGGCCATCAATCACTGATAACACTAAACTGATGAGCGGTAACAGCTTCTAAAGCGTCGCCTATGGCCAATTTTGGGTATTATCGTTTTTTGAGGTTTTGCGCGCGCACACAATTTTAAGGCTTGACATGTTTGGTGTCTTTTTACCCGACGTGACCCCGTCTTTTATATTTTACCAAAAAATTGGGTAATAATAAATGTTTTATCATTTAATATAGGGGAAACTGTTTTTTTTTTTAAATTTCGGTAATTTTTCCTTAATATAGTAAAAAATTAAAACCCCAGTGGTGAATAAATACCACCAAAAGAAAGCTCTATCTGTCCCCAAAAAAGGGTATAAAATTCATTTCAGTACAGCGTTGCATGAGTATACTAATGCGAATATGTGCATTCCTTTTTGCAGGACGAATGGCTCTGCAATTTTTTTTTTTTTTATAAATACATCCAGTACAGATTTTTAATAAATAAATACCTTCATCATTGGTAAAGTGACCCGTACTTTCCCCAATCAGTGGCTTGCCCAGATTGTGGAGACACTCATGACTCTGCTATGAATTACCACAATGCAGCCACCAATGCCCGAGCGGCCAGTCCCATGGGCTGGTTGGTGTTACGTAGGAGAGGATGGGAGGGGGATGGGGGTGTTCTTTGTTCAATGTAAGCATCAGAAGTTACAAAATGATTCTATAGGAGACTCCAGCAGGTAAATGGGGTGGACAGGGAGCTTGTGGAAGGTGTGCGCTAGGCCAGTGGTTCTCAACCTGTGTAACCTCAGGACCCAAAATTTGTCTTTGGTCATTAAGTCGTGACCCCAGTCACACTTTAATGGAACACACAGCATTGCGGAACCGCGCTTTCTGTTGCAGACCATCGTACTGTGTGCGGGAGGTGCGTTTGGGGTGCCATTCAAATGAATGGCAATGCATCCAATACGGATTTTTTATAAATAAATACCTTCATCATTGGTAAAGTGACCCGTACTTTCCCCAATCAGTGGTTTGCCCAGATTGTGGAGACACTCATGACTCTCCTATGATTTCCCACAATCCAGCCACCAATGCCCGAGGGGCCAGTCCCATGGGCTGGTTGGTGTCACATAGAAGAGGGGTTCTTTGTTCAATGTAAGCATCAGAAGTTACTGTTCTAGTGTGAACAGGCCCTCAAAAACACTGACATACATACACAACCACAGACATGATTTAATTTTTTTTTTTTTTTTCCAAGATCCACCCAGTCTTCCTGCCTTACGAGAACTGGAGTGTATCCTCAGCCTGGGGTCATGTGGGGGCTGCTGTCCTGTGATGGAGCTCCATCCGTATGTGCATTGTTTGTACGACTCCCTTGTGTGCCCTGTAGAGGTGCCGGTAGCCAGAATGTGACGTCACTCCGGTCCAGGCACCTCTACAGGACATGCAAGGGAGCCGTAAGCAATGCACATAGGGATGGATGGAGCTCCCTCATGGCCATACGCCCAGCCCACACCACTTCAAACCGACACTCCACCATATTTTGAATGGCTGCTCAATGCGACACATTTGAGAGTGGTGCGCTAGGGGGGAGACTGAGGAGCCTCTCACCTAGGCATGCAGTGACCCACTGGACACGGGGGAGACCCACTTTTGGGTCACGACCCACCAATTGAGGACCAAGGCTCTAGGCACTTCCTGATATAGGATGACAACACTATGTCCTTCAATTATGATCCTGCTTTGTCACCCTGTCCAGTGGAGACTGAGCGGTTGCGAGAAATACCATTCACTATCAGGAAGCCCACCCTGAGTATTGATATGCAGCGCGCCCAGCCCGCGCC
>NW_017307885.1:102338-108388 GCF_000935625.1 Nanorana parkeri
CCCCCCCCCCCCCTACCAGAGCAAGTGCATGCAGACAGAAAGTGGCTTCAAAAGAGGCTGCATGAGATCAGCTGCACCGAGATTCAACAAAGGAGCAATAATTGGTGAAAATAGTATTTTGTAACACTTGGAGCTTCCTGCAATGAAGATCGGTCACTGCTGATCTCTCTTCTTGTGCAGGATGACTGGTCTTGTCTCTGTCCCCTCATGTAATAAAGACCGGTCACTGCTGATCTCTCTCCTTGTGCAGGGTGACTGGTCTTGCCTCCGCCCCCTCCTGTAGTGTTCTGCAGGCAGCCTGTAGAGGGTGGGGCTGCTGAGCCACTCCCACAGCTCTGCTCTTTACAGGCAATGTACAGCACAGAAATTATGTCACTAATACTTTTAAATGGTAAGATCTGGGCTTGCAAAGGTAATAAGTGGATTCATATCCTTTGTGGCTATTAAGGAATATATTGTAAATAAAAATATATGTGTCCTGAGTTCAGTTCTGTAGATTTCAAATTATTGAAAGTAACTTGAAGTTAAAGCTTCTATGAGATTTTAGTCGTTAGGTCGTTAGGTTGTTATCTGCTTTAATTGTGACTGCGTCTTCTCACTTAGCTATCCTTAGATGCCCTCGCCATTGAGGACATGCTCGAAGTGAAGTTGTGCTCTACTCTTAGTAACTTCACATGCATCCGTTGCTGCCAGGACAGAAATACCTGATTATCACAACCTCAAAGAGACGAACGCCGGTGCCCAGAAGAGATTTAAAGCTTTTATTCATACTTTCTATCATTTTAGATTCTGAGATCAGGAAAATGTCAATCCCTGCCCCATTTTTACCCAGCGTCACACTGATTTCATAGATCAAGGCTGCAATTGGATTTGACTTCACTGCAATATAATTGAACCAAAAAAAAAATAGCAAATTGTTGGTTGCTGTGCGGTGATACATAGCATGATGCGGAACACAATCACCCTGCACTTTGCTTTCTCTTGAAGTAACACTCGGCCCATTAAAGGCAATGAATATCATTTTCAGTTTTTAAAAGGGTATCTCTGGTCAAAAACTCAAAATAAATCTGTATTTCATTTTCATTTATACACTCAAAAAAAGGTAAATAAAATTAACCAGCGCTGTGTTAAGACTTAATTATTATTTTATCACAAAACCTTTCTGATGGTTTTCTTTTTTCTAAAGGGAAAAGTTGAAGCAGAGTTCCAGCTACTGACTGTGGAAGAGGCAGAGAAGAGTCCAGTGGGCGTGGCACGCAAAGAGCCAGAACCTCTGGAAAAACCCAAGTATGTATTAGTGATTGTATTATGTAGCCAGCCCTGTGTACGCTGCAAGTCAGGCTGATTTGAGCTTATAGAGGGCAAAGAGGTCTCTCTCCCTGCCCATGTGACAGCATTCAGGCCTCCTGATTGGCTGCATCATGAGAAGAAGGGTAGAGAGTCAAATGCCCCTCGTACCCAGATGTAGTACCAGGCATTTCATCGCCCCAGCAGGCAAACAGGGTGGCAGGGGTGCAAAGGGAAGTAATGGCAGCTTGCAGTTGGGCAAGTAAGGATTTAAAAAAAAAGGTAAGATGAAAGGAGTAGCTTCAGCTGCAAAACTTATCTTGTCTCCAGTGCTGCCCTCCACAGGAAGTCCATTCCACCATCCGTCCTCTTCCAGATTGAATGACGACCAGCATCATTCAACCCTCGTTCTGTTAGCACAGGCTGTCATGGACACACCCCACCCGGGTGCAGCACCATGCGCCATCAGGATCATAGGAAATAAATGAATCTTAGTAATAAAAAATACAACGTAACAATTCTATCAAAAGATTAAGGGAATTAGATAAATATAACTTTATTTCCTATGACCCTCAGCTCCATCTAGTGGCCATAATGGGGTATTTGCCCGATTCACTACTGCCCATAATATTTGAAGAACATTTGACCAGAAGAGATGTGCGGGGGTTACTGAGGATGTGCAGGGTCGCCGGAGATTGTTTGGTGTCACCGGGATGTGCAGGGTCGCCAGAGATTGTTTGGTGTCACCGGAGATGTGCGGGGTCTCCGGGGATGTGCGGGGTCACCGGGGATGTGCAGGGCCACCGGAGATTGTTTGGCGTCACTGCTAAAGAAATCTGTTATATTTTGTTCTGAGCGATTACTGGAGACAAAATATAACGGATTTCTTTAGCAATCACAACAATCCTCCAACTGTAGTTACAGCTTAAAAAAAAAAAATCTCCCGGTCACTCTGCACTGCCCAGGGGTTGGTACCATTATGAATATTAATGATGCTTGTGCACGAGAGAAGCAAAGCATTGTGGGAAAAGGAGTTTTTCCACCCCCCTACACTGTAGTTTCCATTGTACACAGCAGCCTGGCAGCCATTTTAAAAAAAACATGTGGAGCCTGAGAGGACAAGTACAAAAAAGTAAGTTTTTGTGTTTATATCCAGGATCTGCATATGCCGCCATCTTCTCCACACCGTGTACATTGCTGGCATATGTTTTTTTTTTTTTAAATGCCCACACAAAGGTGGAAATGTCCTTTAAAGGAGAAATGTCCTTTAAAGTTCTCCTTAGGGTAAGGGGAGGACACAAACTAGCGTCCTCCCGTCACCCTAGGCTCAGTATACAGCTCACGGTATACTGAGATGCTGCAGCTGAAGCGGATCCCGACAATTGTGCCGGTATCCGCCCAGCTGCGTGACTGACAGCTGTCTCTGCCTATCTAGAGGCGGAGCCAGCTGTACCCGCCCCTCCCCCGTCTGTTCCGCCAGTCAGCGCTGGCAGAACGGAGCGGGGAGAGGGGAATCCAGCCCCTCCCCTGTCACGGCAGAGAGCCGTGACAGGATCGAGAGGTGAGTGAACGCCGGTATGTGTTCGCTCACCTCTCGATCTACTGAGCTGACCTGTGACAGTCTCATTGTCACAGGTCGGCTAGAACTATGAGGTGAGTGAAAAGCACTCACCTCATAGTTCTCCTTTTAAGAACATTTGATTTTGTCCCATTCTCACAACAGCTGGTTAATTCACACAGAATGAATGTGCATGTAGTTTTGCTGTGCAATTTTTTTTATAATAGACCCCTTAGAGCAGGGGTAGGCAACCTTGGCACTCCAGCTGTGGTGAAACTACAAATCCTATAATGCCTCTGCCAGCTGGAGTGCCAAGGTTACCTACCCCTACCTAGCCTCTTCTGCCAAAAAAAAAACATACTTGCTAGGTGTTTAACCATTGGTTCCACTTTAAGAGCGCCTGTTGCTTGCCCTGCATTGGCAAAGCGTAGGATCATTTGAAATCCAATAATTATGCCAGCATCTCAAGTGCTGTGACGCAGATCTTGTCTATATTGATGCTTGTCATCTTTTTGTCAATAACCAATTCATTCCCTCTACAGCGTGTCTTGCATTTTAAAGTGCTGCTTATAAATTTATGTGTCTGCTCTTTTTTTAACACATAAATGTGTGTGTAATGAGCTGTGTAAGCTGTGCAGGTGTAATGAGCTGTGCCTTATAATCATTTGTACAAATCTGTCAGTTTACAAGTCAGTGAATGCAGGAAAAACTGCATCTTCTATTTGAACTGGTCTTTAGTTTTACTCATTAAGCATCTGCAATATTCAGATTTGTATTGCGGATTGTGACTGTTGCGCACAGTTAACCGATTTGATTCCAGGACCGGTGCACTGCCAGGTTTCCTTCCACGTGGCGTTCCGTTCAGATCCGACTTCAATGATAGTCTATGGGCAATGTAAATGCATGTGCATCTGTTTATATCCAATAACCTCCAAGTCTGTATATGTCTGGAAAACAAATGGGAAAAGATTTGTGTCCTTTTACAGTTTTTTTGGACCTATATATGACAGATTGGAGGTAATCGGATGTAAACAGATGTAGGTCCATTTACATCCACCTGCCCATAGACTTAACATGGATTCGTTCAGCTCTGTGGAGTAAAAACTGAATAGACACACGTCACCAAACTGACATCTGTGCCGTTCGGTTCTGAATCAGCAGAACCGTTTCGGACGCAAAAACTGGAAAAACATGGATGTCACGGTGGTGTCATCCAATCTGCACTGTTCCAATCAGGAGGGCATCCGTGCACGGATCTCCTCCTGATCAGCCAATGTGAAAGGCGCCTCCTTTCACACAGGAGGAGTCTGTTCCGGTCAGCAGGGGTGTAACGCTTCCTGCGAGCACGATGGCGAGTGTTGGATCTCAGCTGCGGAGGTAAGTGGAAATGGTTCAGTAGGGAGGTTCGCGGTAACACTTTAAGTCAGTGAGTGCAGTCGGAACCCCTTACACATCATACACCATTTATCCTGGGAGCATTGGGTTGTAATCTTGTTGTATAGTCACGCTCCCAATTATATAGCATTGGGGCCGTGTTGTGATTTGTAGTTCGGGAACCCTGGAGCAGAGAGGGTTTGTACGGGTACCGTGAATGGAACAGTCGTAGCAATCTGGGTGCATGCACATCCCGTGCGTCCTCCCATGAGTCATCCTGAACCCCGTACCCTTTCCATCTTATGAGGTATTGGAGTTTGTTGCGGTACCTACGTGCGTCTAGAATGGCCCCTACCTCAAACTCCTCCTGACCTTCAACATCGATCGGAGGGAGATTTACTGGCAACCGGTCCCTGAAAGTGTTGGGTCGATGGGGTTTCAGGAGGGAGACATGAAAGACAGGATGGATGCGCATGGTGGGAGGTAGCTTTAATCGTACCGTTACCTGATTGATAACAGCCTCTATAGGGTATGGCCCCATGAATAGCCGGCTGAGCTTTTTCGACGGTGTTGACAATTTCAGGTGTTTGGTGGACAACCACACCATCTCCCCCACTTGGTAGGAAGGGGGTTCACGTCTCCTAAGATCATAAAACCGCTTCTGCCTCTCCTGGGCCAGTTTGAGGTTGTTCTTTATCAGGACTTGGTTTTTGGTGAGCTGTGTTAGGAAGTCATCGGTACAGGGAGAGTTAGTAGGTAACACAGAAGAGGGTAGAAGTTTGGGGTGGAACCCGTAATTTGCGTAGAAAGGGGACATTTGTGTAGAGGAACTGGCTGCGTTGTTGAATGCAAATTCCGCCAAAGGCAACAGGTCTATCCAATCGTCCTGTAGGAACGTGCAATGGCAACGCAGGTACTGTTCCAGGCACTGATTAACTCTCTCAGTTTGCCCATTTGTTTGCGGATGGTATGCGCTGGATAATCGGTGGTTAATCTCCAATCGGTCACATAGAGCCCTCCAAAATTTCGACACGAATTGGGTTCCACGATCTGAGATGAGCCGAGTTGGAACTCCATGGTAGCGCACAACGTGGTCCATGAAGGCTTTTGCCGTCTCTTGGGCGTTGGGTAGCTTCAGTAGCGGAATGAAATGCGCCATTTTGGAGAACATGTCAACAATGACTAGGATGGTGTTATGATTCCTGGACGGGGGTAGTTCCACAATAAAGTCGAGAGAGACGACCTCCCAAGGTCTGTTGGGTATCGGGGTGTTCATCAGTAGGCCGTAGGGCCGACCCTTGTCGTGTTTACAAGTTGCACATATGTCGCACGTGGACACGAACTCTTTTATCGTTTTTGTCATTTGTGGCCACCAGAAGTATCTTTTGGTTAACTCAATGGTTTTGGTCATACCTGGGTGTCCCGCGAGGGGGGTCTCATGCATCAACCGAAGGATGGGAACCTGCATCGCGGGAGGGATGTACAATCTTTCGTCTTTGTACAGGAATCCTTCTTGGTCTTTAATAAAAGGTATAGGGGGTACACTATCGGGAAGCGATAGTGCATTCTGAAGTTCGTCCTTGAGGTTCACTGTGGCTACAAGGATCTTCTCCCTAGGAATGAGCGGTTGAGGGAGTAGAGGAGGAGACTGTTGCTCCCCAATCCGGGAGAGGGAGTCTGCCTTCCCATTTTTAGAACCTGGGCGGTATGTGATTAGATAATTGAACCGGTTGAAGAGGAAGCTCCACCGTACCTGACGGGACGAGAGAATTCGGTTGGTTTTTAAATATTGAAGGTTTTGGTGGTCAGTGAAGATTGTGATGGGGGTTGG
>NW_017307885.1:108847-119746 GCF_000935625.1 Nanorana parkeri
GATGACATCGAAAGAGAGGTGCTCAATGTGATTGTGGGGGGACACCACAAGGAGAGGCGAGGTTTCATAGGCTATAGGGCCTGATGCCAGTGAGGTACCATCAATAACGCTTTTATTTTATTGAGGTTAACCAGTTTAGCATCAATAAAGTTTCCGCACGCTCCCGAATCGACCATGGCTTCAACGGAAATGCGTTGTTGATCCCACTGTAAAGTTAAAAGAATAGTTAGGTATCGGTTTGAGGGGAGGTTGTCTGGATGCAATTTACAAAGGTAGGTCTTCTTACCCTCGTTCTTCTTCCGGACGCTTGGACCTCCGCAGCTGAGATCCAACACTCGCCATCGTGCTCGCAGGAAGCGTTACACCCCTGCTGACCGGAACAGACTCCTCCTGTGTGAAAGGAGGCGCCTTTCACATTGGCTGATCAGGAGGAGATCCGTGCACGGATGCCCTCCTGATTGGAACAGTGCAGATTGGATGACACCACCGTGGCATCCATGTTTTTCCAGTTTTTGCGTCCGAAAGAACTAAAACTGCCAGACCCCATGTTAGACTTGTGTCCATTTACCACAGATTACCCCCAATCTGGCACAATCAGGTCTGGTGAAACGGTACTCTGTTCCAATTGTCTTTCCAGACCTGGCCAGAGTCGGGGGTAACCAGGTGTAAACAGACGTTCATCCGTTTAGACCCAGCTGCCCACAGACTAGCATTGGGCATCCGATCGGGTCCATCTGTGTGAAAGGGGCCTTAGGGTGTTCAGTCTAGATCAGTCTGTCAGTTTTACAGACGGATCCAGACTGATGCCCAATGTATGTCTGTGGGCAAGCGGATGTAAACAGACGTGTCTTCACTTCTATTCGCTTACATCTGAGTCCCTCTGGGTCCGGAAAAAACAAAAATGGAAGAAGGTTTGCATCCTTTTCCATTTTTGTGGGCCCTAGACGGAACTGAAGAGATGCAAATGGATATAAATGGATGCCATCAGTTTACATCTGTTAAGTTATTGTCCATTTTGATTATAAACCTTTTATTCTTTTAGGCCCTTTCACACGGATGGTTCAATCAGATCCACATGTCAGTTATTCAGGCAGACCTGATTGGAAGCCGTGTTAGTTTATGGGGAGCCCTGCATCTCTTTGCTTCCAATTACCTTCAGGTTCCTCTAGATCCCCCCAAAAAAGGAACAGAGTTCCATTTTGGAAGACCTGAAAGGGACTGATCGGGGTCTACTCTGGTCTACCACTTGTGCCTGGTGGAAAGGAGGTGCAGAGCAGATGTTACCAGCAGTTTCATTTTTTCCTTTTTCACACCTAGATGGACTCGAAGCTAATCTGATGTAAACAGATGAATGCACAATTTTTTCTGACTGCACCGGGCCCGAACCCAGGCACTGATGTGCCACGCGTTCTGGTGCGGGCAATCACATTGCAGCCAGAGGGCGTGGCTGTGGAGCTATTGACTTTAATGCACTATCACGCCCTCTCCCGCCCCAAAACAAAGTGAGCCGGGCCAGAATGTGATCCAGTGCGGCCGGAACGCACTGTGGCTGGTGTGAACTAGCCCTTAGGCTCATGTACAGTATATACCCATAACAAAATAAGAGGTAGGGTTGTACTACCTAGGCCCCTTTCACACGAGCTGCGTCTTTTATAATCAACAGGGGAGCCCTGCACATATTCCCTGCTGAATCAGAGCAGAATGGCATGGCTGTCACTTTTGTAACATTCGTGTCCATTAAGTTTTTTTCTGCCATCTCGTGATGGTGGAAAAAACTTTAAACTAACCAGACGCATGTTAGGTTTTTCGGGAGTCGGATATATGCAGACATGCATCCATTTACATCCTTTTATCAGATCCTCAGTCACTTTTATGATCAAAAGTCACCTTTTTTCCCAGGGGTAATCGGATGTAAATGGACACCTGCCCATAGTCTAAGCCTGAACTTCTGATCAGGTCCACCTTAAAAACGGACAGCTGGAACTGTTCAGAATGGCCGTATAAATTGGGGCCTTATAACACTAAATTTTCCATTCTAGGTGGAAAGCTGCCGAAACCTCCTCTTACTTGTCATAGTGTTTTTTTGTTTGACATGACCACTGTATGAAAGCTTAGTTAGCCGTCACTGGTGGTAAATCTACTCTGCACCTACTTTCCACCAGGCACAAGCAGTAGACCAGGGTACCACCATCCTGGGTGAACCTGGCCCTCTTTTCATACATACATAGATATTATAAGAGTTTCTTTTTTTTTTCTTTCAGCCGCCCAAAAACCTCATTCAACTGGTTTGTGAACCCCCTAAAAACATTTGTTTTCTTCATCTGGAAGAAATACAAGAAGTACATCATTGCCCTACTCATCATCGCTATTCTGACCGTTTTCCTGGTCCTCATCCTGTACACTATGCCTGGATACATCAGTGAGAAGATCATCAATGGATAATGGCCTTTCATATCATTGACAGTGTAAATAATCTCAACTTAGTCTGTATATATTGTTTAGAATATAAAAGTGACCTTCATTGTGTTTACAGGAGTAGGCTGCCCCAGCTATAATAATGGCAGTGCATGGCCACGGGAACTAGACATTGTTCTGTATGGTCATGGCAAAGAGGGGTGTAGACTGGAGCATCATATGACTGATGTGGGTTTATTGGGGCAGGTCCCACTCTAACTACTTTATCATATGGTTCATATCTCAGGTACTGTTTGTCCGTACAATGGATAATGCTTAACCAATGGCCTTCCTTTTATTGTACCCCCACACGGATGGAGGGATGTCGGGGGGACAGAGGGCACCTTCCTGAAATGGGATGGGGGGGGGGTCAGAGGACACCTTCCTGAAATGAGAAGTGCACCTCCCTGAAATTACTTACGGCACTTGGGGAGGGGAAGGTATGACGTGTGTCCTCAGGGGGCTGACTGCAAGAATTAGAAGGAGGCAGCCGGGTCCTGCTGGCATCAGAGAAAAATGGCGCCCCAGGACCAGGCATGCAGCAGCAGTGCAGCCAATCACAATAGAACAACACCAGATTCGCTGGGCATGCAAGTATGTTTATTAAGTATAACGGATTAAAAAAGGTAAAGGGGTAAAAAAAAAAAATGACAAGGGTAGAGAAGTTTCCTTTCAAAAAGTCTACCAAGAAGCTTTTCAAAAATGAGTTGAAAATCCTATGCCGGCCAGACCCTGATCATATTTACATACAATATAAATAATCCCTATTGATGAACTTCTCTTGTTTTCTCCCTTCTGGGCTGTTAAATATATCATTAAAAGTATGTCTTATATCTGTTCGATAAGCACAAAGAAATACCCGTTGATCCTGCTGGAAACCCAGTGCTGTCCTATTTCCTGTGCACTCTGCAGTAGCTTTGCTCCCAGTTCTCTATCTGGACTGCACAACACCTTCCCTTATGTTATGGAGAGCAGATGGAGAGGTGTTTTGTAGTGCTAACACACTTCCTGCCCTACGGTGACCACTCTGCTCCTCTACAGATACAATACAATGAAAGCCTTGTCACCTGAGGACAGGAAATGTGTTACTGGTAAGATCACCAGGGGAAAATAAAGAAAAAAGTGCCTGAAAAAAAGAAAACGAATGCAGTCACAATATCTGAGGACTGGTAAACTGCATATATTACATTTTTGCTCTTGGGTTTACATACACTTTAATGGGAATTTATAATCTTTTCATTTTTTTTTTTTTTTTATTTAAACATGTAAAAAAGGATCAGCTGTAGGTATCATTTACATTTGTGTTGATTTGTGTAACACCTCTCAAAACACTATATTAACTTACAGGAACATCCACTATAACATTGTACAGGTGAAACTCGAATAATTAGAATATTGTGCAAAGTTCATTTATTTCACTAATGCAACTTAAAAGGTGAAACTAATATATGATATAGACTCAATACATGCAAAGCAAGATAATTCAAGCCGTGATTTGTCATAATTGTGATGATTATGGCTTACAGCTCATGAAACCCCCAAGAACTCCAAATCCACAACCTCAAAAAAGTAGAATATTACATGCAATCAATAAAACAAGGATTGTACATAGAACAATATCGGACCTCTGAAAAGTACAAGCATGCATATGTACTCAGTACTTGGTTTGGGCCTTTTTTGCAGCACTTACTGCAATTACTTTTGCACGATATTCTAATTATTCGAGTTTCACCTGTATATTTCTGATATATAAAACAAGTGCGGGACTCAATAAGTCACTATGCAATATATCTAATAAAGTACAATTAGTAGTACACACCCCTAGGTAAAAATCATCAATTCAGTATACAATAAATATTACAGTATAGTACTGTAGTTCTCAACTGGTGGGCCGTGACCCAAAAGTGGGTCGCAACCCCATGTTCACTGGGTCGCCACGTGCCTTCCACTGTGCAAGGTGAGAGGCTCCTCAACCACCCCCATAGCACAGCACTGTCAGTTCTCGCTCTGAACAGCCATTCAAAATATGCTGCCCGGCGCTGAGTCTCAGCTTGAGGTGGGATGGGGGTATGGCCGCGAGCTCCATCCATACTTGCAATGCTTACAGCTACCTCGTGTGCCCTGTAGAGGTGCCTGGACCGGAGTGACATCACATTCTGGCTCCCGCTACCTCTGCAGGGCATGCAAGAGAGCTGTACAAGCAATACACATATGGATGGAGCTCCGCCACAGCACAGCAGCCCACACTGGACCCTGGAGGTGTGACCTGGGTCGCGACTTAATGACCAAGGACAAATGTGGGCCCTGAGGTTACACTAGGGTTGCCACTTTTTCTTCAAGCGAAACCCGAACACTCTAGTAGCCCCTATCCTAATTTTGGTTGCCCCCTGTCTACCTGACATCTTGTGTCCGGGTTTCTGCTGCCATGAAACCCGGACACAGCATTCAAAACCCGGACTGTCCGGGTGAATCCTGGACAGGTGGCAACCCTAGGTTACACAGGTTGAGAACCACTGGTATAGTATATAATGTTCTACATATTACCATCTTTAATGTGAACCCCCAGTTATATATATTCCATAAGGATAGCCATTACTCAATATTATACTAACATCAGTAATCGACAAATATGTTTCCATTATAAGATTTGATCTATTTCCCCTGATGTCAGCATCTATCAATTCTTCCATATGCTCATCAGCTCCATCTAGTGGCCATAATTTATTATTGCAACACACTGCATTCCAACTGGGAAAACTGGAAAAAAATATGTAAAGAACATTTGTTGTTGCCATTATTCGCCAAAAAACGAACATTTACAGATATTCGCAGGCTGAAGTGCCCTGCAAATTGTTTATAAATAGACCCCTTCATGTCAAAGGACCTTGTCAGAGAAGTAATTAGGGGAATGGTAAACATACACACACTGAAAATGGAATTCCAACTCATTTGTTTTGTTCATACGTATAGGAATGTTTTTTATTTTTCTGAATGGCAAAAAGCTATAAATCTTATTTGCAAGTAATATAAAACATTTAAGACCCATACAAATGTATGTATTAAATTATTTCTGTACTAAATAAAAAAATTAAATCTTTCAATTTCAAACATTGAATTTAGTCTTGTCATTTGTTCTTGTCCCTCATTATTATGCTTCGAGCGCAGTGTGGATAGAGGAGGTGATATTCTGAGCTACATATAGTACGTCAAAAGGTAAGTCAGCCAAGACAGTGCAATATGGATCAGACTGTTGCTTGAAATGGTGAATAGAGTTTCCTGGTTTAGAAGAGATTATTTTTTTCTTGCAGACTGAAGAAAAAGCGGGCTTAAAGGATTAGTCCACCTAAAACGTACATTTCAGGTTTGGCTTGATGCTGCTTGCCTGAACCTCTTATCAGTTAGTTCGAGGAAACCTGTACTTAGGATAACACAGAGGCTGCCAATGCTTGTGTCTTCAAATACTAGTAGCCTGGCTGTCTCTGGTTTCCACACATTTTACAAGAACTGACCTGGAGCAGATCAGAACTCCTGCTCTGTACAATTGTTTCAGGTCTGTGCATCAGAAAGTACTAAAGCTGCTGGATCAGCATGACAGGGAACCAGCACTTTAAAAAGGCTCAGCAATGGCAATCTCCTATTAAGCCCTGATAAAGGGCATTGGCTACTCTACTTGAATGCAATGGCGTCACAAGCGGGGTGGGGGGGGGGGGGGGGGGGGTGGATTGCGGCCCGCACCCGGGTGACACTATTGGAGGGGTAAAATCAAAATGTCATCATGGACTAGGACAATACAGAGGGAAGTATCAGAGCTTATTCCTTTACCCGGGCAAATATGAGCATTTAACCCTTGCAATGTGTGTTTGGGGGGCTGGGGTCATGGCAAGGGTATTTTTTTTCTTGTGAAGGGAGTTCTGCCTTAAAGTGACATTAAAATTAAAGTGATAATTTTTTTCCCACTCCCTCACTTACCTTAAATGATGTCTCTTAATCCAATCTTCCTCTTCTTTCCTGATGTTTTCATCTGTCCCTCCAGCGGTGCGGCGGCTCTCCGATCCAGCGCTGACTCCTCTCTGCTTGCAGGCACTTCTGATCCAGCAGTGTCTGCATGTGGGCGCACGAGTGCATAGACTTACCTTGCGTCTCTGCTCGTCTCCCGGCCGAGGATTCGATCTGCCCATGCGCCCGCCCCAAGATGCTTTGCGGCCGCCCGAGCAGTTTCGGATTCTTGGCTGGGAGCGCGCAGCGATAATGAGGTAAGTTTAGACCGCTGTTAAAGCGTGTTTTTAAAAAAACTTTTTGCATATATCTACTGCTTGATTGCAGTAGATATATGCACACAAAAAAACGGAGGGTTTAGAACCCCTTTAATATATAAATGATGGTTTACTGCCAGGCAGGACATAAATACACAGAAGAGACAAGAAGGGGGGGGCACCTCCATGTGTGGGCAGGGAGGCAATGCAGGGTCATAAAAGGAGCGAGCGGTTGATAAATAGACCCAGAAAAATCGAAGGACCTCTTGGTGTGCAAGTAAATAAAATACAATTGAATGTAAGGCTCATTACACCGAGAGTGATACAAGGATAAAATCAATGAGCGCTCACGTAGCACATAGGCAGGATGTGTGTTTAGGGTGTCTGGGCAGAAATTCTAATTATGAATAATGAGACCATTTCATGAGGTGCTGTCTCCTAGCCCGGCCGCCTCAGGACAATAGCAATGCTTCTGTGGATTTGTATTGCCTGAGTAGGTTCTGTGTGAGGATAAGTGGCATCGCAATTCTAATGTAAGCCCTAAACTGGACTAAACATTGGGCAAACCTGGCAAATTCCAGAATTAAGGTTGTTCCTGGGACCGAGGGAGGTTTTGTCATGTGATCAACCTTAATGAAGTTAAAGCAGAACTCCAGGCCAACTGCTAAACACAGATGAGATACATAGGGGGAATGTAACAAAACTGGAGCTGACAGATTCTGGAGCAGTTGCCCATGGTAACCAATCAGCTTCTCTCTTCAGTTTGCTTAGGTAAGATTTGAAAATGAGACAGAGAAGCTAATTGGTTGCAGTGCAAATCTGCTCCAGATTTTGTCTGCTCCAGTTTTGATAAATTCCCCCATGCTGTATATGGGAGCGGTCTTACCTGCGGCAAGATTTGTGTTTATGTGCTGAGAGCCCTGAGATTTAGCTCTGCCATGGGAGACCAGATTTGTCTCTGGTGCAGTTAAGTAACAGTTACCGGTCTTGTCCCTCCCCCAGCCTGGGCCTGGACAGTGAAAAGAGAAGCAGTAGACAGATGGGCTCATCTCTCTGTCACTCTGTTCACTCCTCCTATCAGAATGTTTCTTGTAAGCACATGTGCAGTGCAGCACAACTGATTGGCTCCTTGTGCTGCTTCTCCCTCTCCTGGTTTAAGCCGTGCTGTACAGGGGGTTCTTGTCTCTACAGCACTAAAGTAACACTTACAGGTCTTGGACAGTGAAAGGAGAAGAAGCAGACAGATGGACTCATCTCACTGCCACTCTAGTCTCTCCTCCTATAAGAATGATTTTTTGTTAGCACATGAGCACTGCAGCACAACTGATTGGCTCCTTGTGCTGCTTCTCCCTCCCCCAGTTTGAGCTCTGCTCTACAGGGGACTGATACCATGTCTAATTCATGTACTTAAATACATTTAATGATGTATTATAGAAGAAGTATCACCAAAAATCAAATTGAAGCCCCCGGGGGACCAGGTGCATGTAGCACTTCGTCCCATTCCGATCCATGGCCCCTTTGTGCATGATAAGCTCTGGTTAGCTGCTTGTAAAAACACACCACTCACAATGGTGGAGAATAAGTCAGGGCAGGCAAGGTTGGGTGACCAGATAGATCACACAGCCCCGTCAGTGGTGACTTGTGAGCAGTCATTCCAATCTGTGGTTGCTGATCAGCGTGGTTGGACAGCTCGTACCCTCTCCCCCCCACCGCTGTCTGACCACACTGCTCAGCAACCACATTAAAGATTGGAACTGCACCAAGTGCTCCCTACACATGCCCCCTTAGTGGATCCCACAAGGTTTTTTTTTATTGTAGTGATACTTCTTTAATTGATGCAAATATGGATTCATTTGTGTCTTTTTATCTGCAGTAACAAAGTTCACTGCAATACATAAATATCCTGTACTCAGCTCAGTAACTCATGAATTAAAAGTCATACATGTGGCACGACTTCTGCCTTATAGATAATGTACCGTAGTTTTTCTATGGGTTATTTTCTTTTTTTATTATTAAGGACAGGACTAAAAAATCAAGTGTTAACCTAGAAACCAGTGATGGCAAACCTTTTTGAGCCCGAGTGCCCAAACTGGATCACTAAACCAACTTATGCGTCTCAAAGTGCGAACCCTGCAGTTAGACCCGAATACTGATGATTTATTTCAGAAAGCACTTTATACGACTGTCTGAACTAATTATGTGCTTAAATCTTAAAAGAAAAATACAATACAAGAGGTTTTACCTACACTACAGAGTGACATGTACCTTTGTACTGTGCTAATGAGTGGAGTGTTCCATTGCAGTGTGCTACTAAGGTACATGTCATGCAGCACAATGCAAGAGAACAGTCTTTCTACACCTTGGAGTCAGTGATGGAGCACCAGGGTCCAGTACAACTGTGACCGCTGTGACCCTGGTAGCTCTGCCACTGACTCCAACTTGTAAAGGAACTAATCTCAGCAAAATATTATACTGCAATGCAGAATACCATCAACTATAGAAGACTACAAATCCCAACAATACATTACACAGCAATGCAGAATACCACAAACCATAGAGGACTACAAATCCCAGCAATACAATATACAGCAATGCAGAATACCACCAACTACAGAAGACTATACATCCCAGTAATACATTATAGAGCAATGCAGAATACCACAAACTAGAGGACTACAAATACCAACAATACATTATGCGGCAATGCAGCAATACATTATACAGCAATGCAGAATACCACCAACTATAGAAGACTACAGATCCCAGCAATACATTATACAGCAATGCAGAATACCACCAACTATAGAAGACTACAGATCCCAGCAATACATTATTCAGCAATGCAGAATAAGGCCATCAGGTATAGAGGACTGCAAATCCCAACAATACATTTAACAGCAATGCAAAATAATATGAAGCTACATACGCTGTGTTGCTCCTGGGTGGCAGCCTGTTGTCTCCAGGGTCTCTGGAGGGCTGTGTGGCTCTCAGGTGAGCTGTGCTGTTCTTAGATGGGCTCTGCAGACTCTCAGGTGGGTTGTATGGGCTCTCAGATGGGCTGTATAGTCTCTAAGGTGGGCTGTATGGTCTCTCGGGGGGACGGGGTAAGCAGCCGTCTAATGTGCCTGTTTAGAGGCCGCCGCTGCCTGATTGCGACTAGCCCAGATCGCGTACCGAGGCGATCCAGGACGGTCGGATCTATTTGCATTGGGGGTTCCTGAACCTGGGCTCCTGTGCCAGCAAAGAGGGCCCAGCGTGCCCTCCCTTGCACGCGTGCCATAGGTTCGCCACCACTGCTATAAACTCTTTTTCAATTGGTTTTCAGTTTCTCCTCAACTCCTCTTGAAAAAATTTTTATTTACTGTAGCCCAAGCTGAGAATAACACACAAGTCAATGAGTTGGAGCAGTGACCCTTCCTCTGGCTCCATTTAAAGGCAGGCTGCCACTGCTATGCTGGCTCATTAGCTAACCTGTAGTGCTCTGGGAATTTTTTGTTATGCAGTTAATGTATATATATATTGTGAGCAGGCGATCGGTAGCTGGCACATAAGCCCCCTGGGAATAAGCAGTCTCTTGGGCACAGATACCAAATCCAAGGGAGTAGTGGCAAACGGTGCAGTGTTTATTAGTGATATTGACAAGAGCATTCACAGGTGCTGTACAGGGGTTCACAAGAAATCAACAAAAATAAAACTTAGCCATATCCCGGCACTAACTTCACAAACAAAAGATCTAGCTCCTAACTAACAGGCTGGACAGGCCTACCGCTTTTCAGCCTCCACATAAACTGCAGCTCTCTCAGACAGGACTTGTCTGATCCCCAGGCAGAGAGCTCTGAGTACAGGTTCCAGGTGAGCTTAAATTGCCAGTGGGGAGAGGAGTAAACCCTGCACTGGAGCCCGGATCAGCAATTCCTAAATGTATAGGAGAGGAACCTGGGAGACCTATAAACTCCAAACAGGACTTTCCCAGGCTCCCTCTGGGATGCTCTGCTACAATAAATAAATATCTGCTATAAATAAATATAAGAACTATCAGCTTAAAATCTTATTAACCCCCCAAAAAAAAAAAAATTTAATGAAAACACACCAAAAATTAGACCAGAAAGAGACAGCTTCCATTTATTATTGCTGACCTGTTTTACTATACCTGGGTTGCTTTTTTCCCCAGTCTGCTACAGTTTCACTTCCA
>NW_017307885.1:119886-122763 GCF_000935625.1 Nanorana parkeri
CACTTCCAGCACAAAATGTAAACCACTAATATATATATATATTTATTTTTATTTATTTATTAGCTATCATACATGCAAATACCACACACTATAACAAAAGAGTAAAAGCATGGGGTTCCACAGAAAAAAAAATCCTGAAAAGCAGACAAGATTTTCCAACCAGGAAATACAGTGCACAATGACAGGCGTTTAAATGGCCATCAGTCTAACTAATCAGAAGCTGACTTCATGCTGCATGCAGTTCATTCCCTTTGGTGGGAAGGGTTTTGACAGCAAGGTCAGCTGCAGAGTGTTGGAAATACAACAGCATATTACTGACATTCTACTGTTATGTCTTTTGAGGTGTAGATGGCGCTGTAGTGCAATGCTACTCTGTATATGCATATCTATCTCTGATACACAGACGTTCTCTCTATATGCTGCACAATGCTGTACTCTGATGTCATATCCTTATTACGGATGCACCGATATATCGGCCGCCGAAACATATCTGCCGAAAATGGTACTTTTGGCATAATGATAATCGGCGCATCCCTGGTTTCTTTCCTCCCCGCTGGGCGCTGCTCTGTGTTCAGTGGGGAGAAAATAAAGTGACAGCCGGCCAAGCGCTGCAGGACGAGATCGCTGTGAGCGGCCGGCGCCTCTCCTCCCACACTGCTCAGCCGCCTATCACAGTCCGGCAGAGCGGTGTGGGGGCGGAGACAGCGCTGTCACAGGAGTTTCGTTTCGGTTTAAAAATTTCCATTTTGTGCACCTCTAATCCTTATAAGCAACCAAAACTTAATTGAGCATTCCTCAAGGTCTCAGTGCTTCATCTAAACACATAACCAACACAGGAAAGGCACAGTGGGGTGTCACACCGCAGTGACCCCTTGTTGGCACAATCAATGAACTATGTTTTTATGAAACAAGCCCGCTTCCTTCTGAATAGACAGATGATTTCACTAGCCCCCAACCTGCCTGTGACACGCAGACACGCATCCCTTGCACCTTTCATGTGACCCAACCCATTAGTGCCATGCGGCCACTAGCCAAAGGGCTTCCCCTTGAACACCGACTTCTTTCTTATACCACATTTTTAATTGATTCAGTAATAATGTCCCGTCTGTTTTGCAATTGTCCCTTGCAGGATTAATTGCTTATTATTTTGTTTCTAGAGAGTACAATTAATTGCTTGTGTATTTTATCTTGCTGGAGTGCTAACACACATACCGTGGAAGAGCGTACGTTGCTCCTGTTACTCAAGGGACATTATTATAAAAATAAACAATATGTGATATATACATACTACAAAAGTCTGTTCATCACATTACATGGCTGTCCTAATAAAAACAAACAAACAAAAAAAATAAAACAGGTATTTTACAAAGCGGATGATTCAGCTCAACATCTGGTTGTGGTTTTGTTTTGATAAGATCAATAAATACTTAGTCTGGAACAGTCTCACCCCTAGTGCAAAATGTAATCCAGGGGCCAGGAAGAAATGACCAATAAACATCTATCATGCATACAAAGGCCTCACACAGTATAACAAAATTGCAAAAAAAAACCCACATCTTTGGCTAAAGTGTATGTAAACCCTATCACTAAAACCTCATATAAGTTGTGACATTGTAATATACTTTTAAAATTAATTTTCAATCTTTTCAAATCTGCAACTTTTTTTTTTTTTTTTAATTAAACAATAATAAGTAGGAAACTCAGGCACTTCCTGTTCGTCTCCTAATTGTGCTCCTGATCTATCACCCTGTCATCAGATGAAGACTACAGTTTGCCATGTCAATACACAGGCTAGCTTGGTCAACTGTTGTCACCATCTCGCTTGGGAAATGGCCTTGCAGCGAATGCTAGAGTGCAGGACGTAGCAACAAAGAGGCTGCAGGAGATCAGCAGTATTGAGCTGCAACAAAGATGACAATTGTTGATTAGGGATCTACTTTATTTTTTTTTATTTTTAATAGAGGTGCAAATAGTTAAAGGAGAAGTATTGGGAGAGAATAATGGACTCTTCCCAATACCCAGAGCTAGAGTGGGACACTGCAAGTGTCAAATGCTGGCTCTATAGATCGAGAGTTGAGTGATCACAAACCACTGATTGCTCAGCTCACAGCTTCTCCATGCTCAGAGCGGTGACTGTCAGTAAGAAATTCACCCCTATCCTCTCTATTCCTCCAGGCGCATTGGAGGGACAGACAGGGGAGGGGGCGGGCATAGCTGGCTTTGGCTCTAGAAAGGTAGAGCCAGCTGTCAACCATGTGGCGGGGTGGATCCTGACAATATTGTCGGGATCTTTCCCCCCTGCAGTGCGCTTCTGCGCTGTCAGCATATAGAGGGCAGTAGCCTGCTATATGCTGAGTTTTGGGTCACAGAAGCACATTAGTAAATGTCATCCTTTGACCCAAAAGAGGGATGAAGCCAAAAAAAAAGTTTTGCTTTAATTCTCTTATAAATCACCGGTGACTGCAGCCTGTGTATCAGTAGGAGATTTCCCTTCACTTCCTGTTCCAAAGACACAACAGGAAATGAGTGGTAATCTAACTTTAGATTACCGGGGCAGCAGGGAGTAGAGGGGCAGCAGGGGTGTGGAATTCCTATCTCCCGACGTCCGGGACATGCAGTTCCGGGCGCCGGTCAGGTAGTAGTTTTCTACATTTAGCCCTACAGAGCTAAATGTACAGTGATGTCGCCGAGATCACTTATATGCAGCCTGCAGGTCTGCCACTGGTTATGAGGGCGGTGTGGCGGGGAGGAACCTGGCCTTGGGGGCAGCAGAGAGAGTAAATCCGGCCCTGTGTGTAGCGAAACTATTGTATAAAAGGTGATTTGCCATTACAGAAGACAAGGTTATATTGTACAGAGAGTCAATTTTGTAAATCA